>NC_137463.1:79902460-80108170 GCF_964235325.1 Thermobia domestica
ATGGATTGGATACTAGATTTTAACGCAAGAAAAGATAGTGTTGGTGGCATATTGAAAGACCTGAAGTTATCAGGAAGTGGATACATATTGGGAACATAGAGATCTGGTGACAGAGCAGATTTTTTGAGGTACTCAACAGTGAAGGAAAATAGGATGGGAGAAGCAGTTATATATTGAAATATATGACAGGCGGTTGATTTAAAAACTTGTATATCAGTTTTATATACAAGATAGGAAATTGAAGATGAATTATTGTGTATGCAATTGTGTGGTGTTTACTTTGTTAAATATTTTTGAGTTAAATAATACAAGACATGTTGGTTTGATCTAATTATAATGTTGTGTAACCATGGTAGTTAAGACCGGTAGTTGATTGTTGATCGAATATCCTGGGTGAAATTTTGCTTGATGTATGGGATGTATTTTGTGTTGTTATGTATGCATACAGACGTCTTACTATAATACGTTATAGGGTTTTACTAAAAGCAAACGTTAATTGAATTGTACGGTAGGATGATAAGATGGTATGAGTTTTTTCTTGGTCTGGAAACATTAACGTCTTAGAGGGTTTCCAGGTGACAGGAAAATATCCAGTGTGCAGAATGATAGTAAAAATTGTGGGTAACAAAGTAAGTAATATAAGAGGGCATAGTTTAATATGACGATAGTTTATTGAATTAAAGACAGGGGCACTATTCCTTTGTTACGAATAACTGTACGGATATTTGAACTATGAATGGTTTTGTTTGAGATTTATTTTTGCGGAAGAGTATGAAGGATATGAGGTTGTAATGAAACAGAAGATGAAATGAATGTGTTGGATGGATGTCTATATGAATATGTGGGACGGAGTGGTGTGAAGAAGTCTTGAAGGAAATTAGCAAAAGCAGCAGCTTTAAAAGAGTCTGTCTATATAGATAACGCATTATTTAATAATGGATATGGTGTTTTACTGCTTTTGCAAAGAGCATTGAAATGTTTTCAATACTTGTTAGGATGAGTGACCTCAGAGAGAGTATTACAGATTTTATACCAATACCATAGCTTGTAAGCACAGATATAATTTGATTAACCTTTGAACTTTTGGTGATGATGAAGTGTTTTTTTTTTTATTATTTTTTATACGCTGATATTTATGATAAAACTGTTGAGAGCGAGTGATAAAATGTGAGATATTTTGCTGACAATGCTGGTCGATAAGTGGATAATGTAGTTACCGGTATGTAAAGTGAACTAGTTTTTGATTGAAGTTGTGATGATATGATTGTTATGATACAGTTTTTTTTTTTGATGTAGGAGATTGCAAAGGGTTTATTGCTCCCGATAGATATGTTTTGTATTGTTTTCAGGTGAATTTATTAAAATGGTCTTTAGTTCTTTGAAATTTGTAGACTGAGACATATCTTGAGTACTATAATGTAATTTGATTGGAACATGATCACATCAATTTTTAATGGATTGAGAACATTAATATAGATTTGTGAAATGTGATTAGCAGAAGTAATGACAATATTTGGTATGTTTTGTGATATAAACCTATTGGGTTTTTGGAAGATTATGAATGATATCAGTTATGTGACTTGTGACAAAGGTTTGAAAACTAGACCCCCACCCCTATTAGTTTTAAATACTATTCTTTTATTCAAATTAGCTTGAATATTTCATCTTTACATCAGTTTACAACCGACAAAGTCACCCAGACCGTTTACTGCGCGTGCTTGAATTTCTATATATTCACATTGAAAGCAATAATTAGAAATCACTATACCTGAACCCCAATAGCTCCTTTTGTATTTACTTGTCTTTTAATTAGCCTGTTGGATTTCAACGTATCAATAAATAATGCTTTTAAATCCATTTTTTAAAAAGTATACTTTTGGTTATTGTACATTTAAGACATGGTGGATTACTTCCTTTTGTGACAACTTTTAGTAATGAGTGGTGCTATCTTATCTACAGAATACTCCACACTTGAAAAATTTATTACAGTTGTTATCATAAGACAATAGTTATTGAACTTTCGCTAAATATGTTTACAGATAAAGTATTGCGTACAATAAGGAGGAACAAATGCTATCGAAAACTCGTCAAATGTTAAGGATTCTTGTAGACAATCCATGTAGTAAGTTGTGAATATATGTTAAAACTGAAGCCTACATTATGTATTTGATCAGTGCTAAAAAAATACCTGTGAATTTTCATTAGGTAGGCTATATGTTAAAAGCATAGGAAAGAAAAAACTAACACCAACTTTGCAATGGGAAAGGAGAATAAACTGTTTCACAAACTTCTTCTTCTTATGTCTGAAGTTTCATGAAAGTAAAATTTATTTATTTGTACAAGTAATCACCGATTTATTTCCTATTTATCTGTATTCTTTTTTCATGTCTATATGACATATATTCAAAGATCATTTACTTATTTAAACAGGTTTTTATGTCGATGCGCTAGGTTATATATTTCTATTGTATTGAATTAGATTCAATCTCCCAACATGACCCTCCTCCTCTTTGCTAACCGGATAGCGTCCCTGCTTTCGGGGTTGGCAGACTACAGTCATAATTCGTTATGGTTCCTTATCGATTTTGACCGTGCAATTTGACCTTGTATGTCCATATCAGATAACTCGCGGCCGAATGTGATTGTCGACATAGGTTGTGAGAGGTGCTGTTTCAGTTTTTTCCGTCACTTGCACCACAGATGCACGTTGGTTCTGATTGATAATCCTCTTTAATGCTAGGCGGAACCTGTCACTGAGGATTTCCTTCAGACCAGTTGTTCTTCTTCATCCATGTGGTTTTGTTGTGAATTTTGTAGACTGTCATCAACTACATATCCAATAACACACCACTTCGTCACGCTCACACCACATAAATAAGCATCAACTTAACCATTTTGGGAAATCAGAAAAAATCGTACGCACATTTTACAGTATCAGTTTGCTCAGTTCGCTGCACACTGGCGTTCTACTGATCCTAACATATTACGGAAAAAAGTGTGATTTACCATATACGAAGTAGCGTGCACCTTTGGCGTACAGGGTTCCGGGTTCGATTTCTGGTGGGAAAGCCATAAAATATTTTTAAACCCATTATTGTGATTCGGATTCCATGTGTAGATGCATATAATTTCTAAGTTTCGGAAGTCCTGTTTGATAGAGTGTACGAATGAGAGAAAAAATAAAGTAAGAAGAATGGACGGTCGTGTGTAACTGTCATACATGTATACATTTAAAATGACTGATCGTTACAAGCGATTGTACCCATATGGCAGAAATCTGGTAGTATACATTTCCTGGTAGAGAAACGAATAATGACACGTCCGTGGTATTGAGATCATTTGTTATTGATCACTTCGCTCTACAGAAAGTTTGTAATATGGGTTAGATGATGGGTTTACGTTTGTGCTTTGGAGGAAAGTAATATGATGTTTTGTATTTGTTAACGTATTAGATAATTAGAAGAATGTTTAGGTGCTTGGCGTGTGACAACAGTGAGTGATAGTATTGGCAAAATGGCTTTGGATCATTTCATATTTGTTTCTATCTTGCCTCGACGAAGACTAAGGGGGAAGGATGGAAAAAGCATACCAATTATAAGTGAGATGTTTGTACCTGTAGATGTGTTCTAGCCATACCTTTGATACTGTGCGTGAACTTCCATTCTTGTAATGCTGTATATGTGTACATGGCGATATTCATTTGTGAAGGATAGTTTATTAATTAACTGTCCAATTTGGTTGACATAAATCTCATCATTGGGGAGGGAAAAAGTAAAAAATGCAAAATGGGACATTGCCTTATCGTTATTTCTTTCAAAGATTGGATTTTCGAATCTGGGAAGATGGCATTTTCCTGAACTGAATATTTCTCAGCCATTGGATTGGCAAAGTATGTCAATCCAATGGCTGAGAAATATTCAGTTCAGGAAAATGCCATCTTCCCAGATTCGAAAATCCAATCTTTGAAAGAAATAACGATAAGGCAATGTCCCATTTTGCATTTTTTACTTTTTCCCTCCCCAATGATGAGATTTATGTCAACCAAATTGGACAGTTAATTAATAAACTATCCTTCACAAATGAATATCGCCATGTACACATATACAGCATTACAAGAATGGAAGTTCACGCACAGTATCAAAGGTATGGCTAGAACACATCTACAGGTACAAACATCTCACTTATAATTGGTATGCTTTTTCCATCCTTCCCCCTTAGTCTTCGTCGAGGCAAGATAGAAACAAATATGAAATGATCCAAAGCCATTTTGCCAATACTATCACTCACTGTTGTCACACGCCAAGCACCTAAACATTCTTCTAATTATCTAATACGTTAACAAATACAAAACATCATATTACTTTCCTCCAAAGCACAAACGTAAACCCATCATCTAACCCATATTACAAACTTTCTGTAGAGCGAAGTGATCAATAACAAATGATCTCAATACCACGGACGTGTCATTATTCGTTTCTCTACCAGGAAATGTATACTACCAGATTTCTGCCATATGGGTACAATCGCTTGTAACGATCAGTCATTTTAAATGTATACATGTATGACAGTTACACACGACCGTCCATTCTTCTTACTTTATTTTTTCTCTCATTCGTACACTCTATCAAACAGGACTTCCGAAACTTAGAAATTATATGCATCTACACATGGAATCCGAATCACAATAATGGGTTTAAAAATATTTTATGGCTTTCCCACCAGAAATCGAACCCGGAACCCTGTACGCCAAAGGTGCACGCTACTTCGTATATGGTAAATCACACTTTTTTCCGTAATATGTTAGGATCAGTAGAACGCCAGTGTGCAGCGAACTGAGCAAACTGATACTGTAAAATGTGCGTACGATTTTTTCTGATTTCCCAAAATGGTTAAGTTGATGCTTATTTATGTGGTGTGAGCGTGACGAAGTGGTGTGTTATTGGATATGTAGTTGATGACAGTCTACAAAATTCACAACAAAACCACATGGATGAAGAAGAACAACTGGTCTGAAGGAAATCCTCAGTGACAGGTTCCGCCTAGCATTAAAGAGGATTATCAATCAGAACCAACGTGCATCTGTGGTGCAAGTGACGGAAAAAACTGAAACAGCACCTCTCACAACCTATGTCGACAATCACATTCGGCCGCGAGTTATCTGATATGGACATACAAGGTCAAATTGCACGGTCAAAATCGATAAGGAACCATAACGAATTATGACTGTAGTCTGCCAACCCCGAAAGCAGGGACGCTATCCGGTTAGCAAAGAGGAGGAGGGTCATGTTGGGAGATTGAATCTAATTCAATACAATAGAAATATATAACCTAGCGCATCGACATAAAAACCTGTTTAAATAAGTAAATGATCTTTGAATATATGTCATATAGACATGAAAAAAGAATACAGATAAATAGGAAATAAATCGGTGATTACTTGTACAAATAAATAAATTTTACTTTCATGAAACTTCAGACATAAGAAGAAGAAGTTTGTGAAACAGTTTATTCTCCTTTCCCATTGCAAAGTTGGTGTTAGTTTTTTCTTTCCTATGCTTTTAACATATAGCCTACCTAATGAAAATTCACAGGTATTTTTTTAGCACTGATCAAATACATAATGTAGGCTTCAGTTTTAACATATATTCACAACTTACTACATGGATTGTCTACAAGAATCCTTAACATTTGACGAGTTTTCGATAGCATTTGTTCCTCCTTATTGTACGCAATACTTTATCTGTAAACATATTTAGCGAAAGTTCAATAACTATTGTCTTATGATAACAACTGTAATAAATTTTTCAAGTGTGGAGTATTCTGTAGATAAGATAGCACCACTCATTACTAAAAGTTGTCACAAAAGGAAGTAATCCACCATGTCTTAAATGTACAATAACCAAAAGTATACTTTTTAAAAAATGGATTTAAAAGCATTATTTATTGATACGTTGAAATCCAACAGGCTAATTAAAAGACAAGTAAATACAAAAGGAGCTATTGGGGTTCAGGTATAGTGATTTCTAATTATTGCTTTCAATGTGAATATATAGAAATTCAAGCACGCGCAGTAAACGGTCTGGGTGACTTTGTCGGTTGTAAACTGATGTAAAGATGAAATATTCAAGCTAATTTGAATAAAAGAATAGTATTTAAAACTAATAGGGGTGGGGGTCTAGTTTTCAAACCTTTGTCACAAGTCACATAACTGATATCATTCATAATCTTCCAAAAACCCAATAGGTTTATATCACAAAACATACCAAATATTGTCATTACTTCTGCTAATCACATTTCACAAATCTATATTAATGTTCTCAATCCATTAAAAATTGATGTGATCATGTTCCAATCAAATTACATTATAGTACTCAAGATATGTCTCAGTCTACAAATTTCAAAGAACTAAAGACCATTTTAATAAATTCACCTGAAAACAATACAAAACATATCTATCGGGAGCAATAAACCCTTTGCAATCTCCTACATCAAAAAAAAAACTGTATCATAACAATCATATCATCACAACTTCAATCAAAAACTAGTTCACTTTACATACCGGTAACTACATTATCCACTTATCGACCAGCATTGTCAGCAAAATATCTCACATTTATCACTCGCTCTCAACAGTTTTATCATAAATATCAGCGTATAAAAAATAAAAAAAAAAAAAAACACTTCATCATCACCAAAAGTTCAAAGGTTAATCAAATTATATCTGTGCTTACAAGCTATGGTATTGGTATAAAATCTGTAATACTCTCTCTGAGGTCACTCATCCTAACAAGTATTGAAAACATTTCAATGCTCTTTGCAAAAGCAGTAAAACACCATATCCATTATTAAATAATGCGTTATCTATATAGACAGACTCTTTTAAAGCTGCTGCTTTTGCTAATTTCCTTCAAGACTTCTTCACACCACTCCGTCCCACATATTCATATAGACATCCATCCAACACATTCATTTCATCTTCTGTTTCATTACAACCTCATATCCTTCATACTCTTCCGCAAAAATAAATCTCAAACAAAACCATTCATAGTTCAAATATCCGTACAGTTATTCGTAACAAAGGAATAGTGCCCCTGTCTTTAATTCAATAAACTATCGTCATATTAAACTATGCCCTCTTATATTACTTACTTTGTTACCCACAATTTTTACTATCATTCTGCACACTGGATATTTTCCTGTCACCTGGAAACCCTCTAAGACGTTAATGTTTCCAGACCAAGAAAAAACTCATACCATCTTATCATCCTACCGTACAATTCAATTAACGTTTGCTTTTAGTAAAACCCTATAACGTATTATAGTAAGACGTCTGTATGCATACATAACAACACAAAATACATCCCATACATCAAGCAAAATTTCACCCAGGATATTCGATCAACAATCAACTACCGGTCTTAACTACCATGGTTACACAACATTATAATTAGATCAAACCAACATGTCTTGTATTATTTAACTCAAAAATATTTAACAAAGTAAACACCACACAATTGCATACACAATAATTCATCTTCAATTTCCTATCTTGTATATAAAACTGATATACAAGTTTTTAAATCAACCGCCTGTCATATATTTCAATATATAACTGCTTCTCCCATCCTATTTTCCTTCACTGTTGAGTACCTCAAAAAATCTGCTCTGTCACCAGATCTCTATGTTCCCAATATGTATCCACTTCCTGATAACTTCAGGTCTTTCAATATGCCACCAACACTATCTTTTCTTGCGTTAAAATCTAGTATCCAATCCATCAACATTGCTCTACAGATAATAATTAACAGTTTTCTTCAGTGGTGCAGCAAATAAAAAACTAGCAATCAACACCACAAAAAACACAAATTATCATCATCATTCCTCCGTAAAACATCAAAAATCCATAAAAAAAAAAAAAATCCTAACTACCTTTCCCTAAAACTAAATCAAGCTCTCATCCAAGCACATTCAAGTGTAACTTAGTTAATGGTCACATTCACTAAACATCTCAGTTAAAAACATCTTCAAACAATCGCAAAAAAAAGCATACAATAAAGTTAACTTATTAAAAAAAAAAAAAAAAGTGTCGGCAAACGTCCTGAATACTGAAAGCAAACACAATTCTAAATACATACAAGGCGTCTTTTACGGCCTGTGCTAACTTACGAAAATGCTGCATGAGTTAAAACCATCCACACAGTTTACAAAAACTTATTAATGATG
The DNA here is from genome assembly GCF_964235325.1 of Thermobia domestica. Lineage (NCBI taxonomy): Eukaryota > Metazoa > Arthropoda > Insecta > Zygentoma > Lepismatidae > Thermobia > Thermobia domestica. The sequence goes on from NC_137463.1 coordinate 79,910,684, forward strand.
GCACAATGTACTTTCCACATTGCATATCGAGTCAAACTAATTAGTCCTACAGCAAAGTTGTGCAACCAAATTCAGTTTCCTACACTCCATTTTCATCTTAAAACTTTGCGTCTCGCATACATATGCTCTCGTTATAACCCACGACCCCTTACTTTAAAATACTATGTGCCTTTTAGCTCTCCATCCTTCTCCATGTTAATATTATCCTCCAACGCTATCATTGGTCTATACTCTCTATTGCTACAATCTACCTCCTGAGCCCTTTGACCAGTAGGGTCTCCCAAATTATCAAGTTCATGATCATCTGCCACTCATATTTCCATTATTTGTACACTAAATCCATCTACCACTACCAGGGTTCCCATTATCTACATTAAAGCTTAAGCAGCCCCTAGGCAAAAAAAAAAAAAAAAAAAAAACTTCATCTGCCTAACACTTCTGTGCTGTGATATACTAGCACACCTCGCCTCATCCCTCATGCTCATCATTCACAATATACAGGTATAATATACTTTATCAGTACATATTCATTATTCTTTCCATATTTCTACTCTTCCAGTTCTATACAATACTACACTAACTGCAATTTCCTCGTTAATTTCCTAGCAAATGTTAAGGATTGGAAAGATCCTTAAAACCTTAGCAATTATTATAATGTAATAAAAACTTCTATGAAACATCACACAATCCTTAAATCCTCCAATTATACATCACTCTTCCCTAAAAACTGCATAACCCTCTAAAATGGTACAAGTCAATATAACTAGCTATAAACAAACAAACGAACAACAAACGTATAAGTTCCAATAAAAGTTTATATTTTGTGTATTTGTTCACATAACAATGCTAGGTTGCAATGTTCACATCCTTCTGCATTTCCACAACCACCGCATATATGTGGTATCTCTCTTTCATGCCAAAATAAATAATTCGTTGTGTGTCTGTATTAACGCATAATATGTACACCTATATCTTAATAAACAAATCTAGTTAGTATATAATGCAAATCTGACATTCGTGTGGTATCATCTCGTTCTCATAACATTTTATGTAGTTATCACACATATTACAAGTGTGTAATTCATCACCGGGTAGTTCTATCAAATACACCCATAATCGTGTTTTCCATATTATGCAATAGATGGCTCCACATATTTTCACGCAATCTGTTATTGCTACCGCATTCACCGTAAATAATTATAATATTGTATATGGTAGTTCCTAAATAAATTAAAAATCGGGTTCAAAATTCTCTATTGTAACTACACAGCATTCTTAAATAAGTAAAAAAGTTCTGTCTACAAATTTTTTCGCATATACGTTCTCATATATATACTCTCATATTTTAAGTGTCATAAATATAAACTAGACATACTTAGCTGGTTTCCAGCTTTCTCACTAGAGGCACTCCTGTAGTGTCAAGTCTAGGCTGAGAATATTACGCGTTTGTGGACGCAAGCGTGGCAGTTCTCAGTTTTTGGGCGAGAGAGTGAGAGAGATCAAGGGTTTCACCCGAGTGGAGGCTGCACTACCGTACACATTAGTGTACTAATTTTTGGAAGCTTTTGCTTCATCATTCATCACTCATCACATCATCTGTACTGCAATAGACATCTGCTATACTCACATACACAGCGTTCTGGAAATCATCTTGTCCGGCTACTATGGCCAGTGGACAACATCCTGGTCTTCCGCCTGCAGTTCCTACAGCTTCTACTGTCTCTACGAAAGTAAAGAAGCGCAAAAGTTACAAGGACGCTCTTATCACTTCAGATCACGATCGCGGATTAGTGGGTAATCCTATCGATGGCGACCCAGCAACTAATCCCAAATCTCCTCCTCACAAAAAGCATCATGATGACAATATCAGCATCGCCAGTTCAGACGACAGCTCTCGCCTAATGATTGTTGATGGCATTCAACAATTTCCTCAGAAACCACAGACAGAAATTCATAACTTTCTACTCCAGGATTATGATCCGAAATTCCGGAACACCAAACTTCTACTCCAGCAACTTCTCAAATATCGACCTCGTTCAGAAATCACACAGATCATTCAAACTCAAAACGGATACATTATTAAATCGCCATTACCTAACTTCGCAACAACAGTCAGAGACAAACATAGTTTTGAGATATTTGGAAAAACAGCAAAACTCACAAAACTGAACGACAACCGTAAGAAACAAATGCCACCACCGAGACGAACTCCTGTTCTATCTGTAGTCATCCGCGGTGTTGATCCGTCTTACAGTGACGAAGAAATCGAAGAGGAACTACACCAAGAGGGATACACCTTCAAAAAATGCATACGCATTAGAAATAATCAAGGAGCTACTTATATGGTCAGGGTACTGACAGAGTCGCAGGAAACTATTGACGACCTGCTTGAACACGGAGCATTCATATACAAGCAAAGACATAGAGTGGAACCATCCAAAACATCGCCTCCTCTTCCCATACGCTGCGATCGATGTCAGGAATACACTCATCCTACGCCTAAATGCGTAAATCCGTTTAAATGTGGCTACTGCGGTGGCCCTCATCCTACCCGCTCTTGTCCAAATATGCAACGGCCGCCTGAGTGTTCAACTTGCCATGAACGTCATCCAGCCTATAGCTATAAATGCAAAGCCAAACCTACTCCAGAAGAAGCCAAACCTGAACTAGTAGTTCCACTTACAATACATGACGCACAGAATCAAACTTCCGAACCCAGCACATCTGATCAACCAATTACTATTAAACAGCTTCTTGCCTTCATTACTCTTACTCTACAAAACATCCATCCGTTTGCACGTCCCTTAGTTCTACAACACGTCCAGTATGCTGCTCAATCAGTCTTCCATCTTCAGTTCCAAGCGACTTACAATGGTCCAACTGCCTACTTTCATACTTTCCCATCTTCACAAACCTTCTAAATATCATCTCAGTATGGACATTATGGGTATTATTTTTCTGTTTGCTAACATACGCTCTCTCTGCACCCACAAAATACTATTTGAACAACTGTTACTCGAAGAGAAAGTCGATGCTTTTCTTCTTAATGAAACACATCTGACTCCCAAAATGAAATGCAAATTACCAGGATATACGATCATTCGCAAGGACAATATTTTACCAGCACGTCGGGCAAATGGCGGGGTAGCTGTTGGGTTTTCCCCTCACATCCCATATCGTATCCACACTCCAGCAATTCAGAACCTTCCAGAAAATCTAGTAATCACTCTTTACTACAAATCCGATTATATTACAGTGGCCACTATCTACGTCCGCCCAGGGCATCCAATTCCTCTGTCATTTTTTCAATACATATCGAACACTTTTCAGCGTTACATCATTCTAGCCGATATCAATTTCCATAGTCGTTCCAATAGGGACCAAACTCATTTTTTGAATTTCATTCTCACCAATACGACGGGCACTTTTCATCACCTACCTAAACCAACCAGACCTGAATCAAATACCACACCCGATATCGCTATCACGTCTGCCTCTGTAACGCCACGCTCCACTATAGATGTCCTTGATCCTTTCGGGAGTGACCATGTGCCCATAAAACTCAGTATCAAATGCCGTAACCCCCGACCTCTCGACGCACCCCCACCTCGCATGATTCCTCGATATGACAAAGCGGACTGGGAGAAATATCGAACATACCTCACTGAACGTCTCGAAGGCCTAAATCCTCCTACAACAGAGTCAGAGTTATACCAATCATTAGAGACTATCACCAATCATATCAATGAAGCATCTGCACAATATATACCACAATCTCAATATGCACCACACAAACCTAAACTTCCACCACAATATCTTGCCATGGTAAAACGATCACGTCAGTTCTTCCGTGAATATACTCGCACAGGAAATCGAGAGGCACTTAGACATCACAGAGCACTCCAGCGCACTGTTCACAATTATGTTAAAGCCTTTAAATTAAGACAATGGATCAAAACTTGCAATTCTCTCTCCGAAACCTCTCATCCTACTCGATATTGGAAACGACTAAACGCTCTCTCTGGCAAATATACCAAAACTTCATACCCGATCATCATCAATGACTCGCCTTTAGACTCTGATCTGGACAAAGCAAACGCCTTCGCCACTTATCTCCAAGATATCTTTACACCGCTCACTCCTGAACATCCAGTTCGCAATCACCCAGTGGATCACTTCGACTTTTCTTCACCTCATCTTCAGCCAAACAGTAATCACCCGCTTAATACATCACGTCCTCTTACAAAGCCCATCACTCCAGAAGATATTAGCACAGCTATTGCACGAAAACGAAACACCGCACCTGGCACTGATAACATCTCATATCGACATATCAAGGAAAGTCCATACGCAGTATTGTATATTCTTTCTCTCATCTTTACATTCATCCTCCGCACTGGCTATATACCATTACAGTGGAAAACTTCAAAGGTACTGATGTTTCTCAAACCCAACAAACCCGCCGACTGTGTCTCCTCATATCGACCTATCCAATTGACTCCAGTCTTCAGCAAAATATTAGAAAAGATTCTAGTATACCGTCTTCATACACATCTTTCCAGATATAATTTATTACCATCACATCAAGCAGGTTTTCGTCCAAATTTCAGTATTAATGATCAGTTATTCCGCCTTCTAAATTACATCACAAATCACTATAATACTTCCTGGCCATCTTGTTTAACTCTTTTTGATCTTGAAAAAGCTTTTGACAAGGTTTGGCACCATGGCCTTGTTTATAAACTTCTCAACTTTCGTCTTCCTCTTACTTACATCAGATTCATATATAATTTCCTGTTCTGTCGCCTAGCATATGTTACCATTAATCATACCTTCTCTCATCCAATATTTCTTCATTCTGGTGTACCGCAAGGATCGTCTCTTTCTCCATTATTGTATCTTCTCTATGTAGCCGACTTTCCAACTCTGCCCGATAATATACACGTTTTTCAATACGCAGATGACACCGCCTTCTTAGCGCTGGGCAAAACCATCCATCAACTAAATACTTCTATGCAATCCGCCATAGATTCATTTGTCCAATGGTGTAAAGTGTGGCGCTTAAAGATCAACGCTCTCAAGACACAAACTATAGTTTTCCTACACCCTAAAAAGCGCACAAAAGTACTGAGAAATCCCAAGCTCCTTCATCTCACAGTCAGCGATACACGTCTTCCACTCAGCAAAACAGTAACATATTTAGGACTTGTCTTAGACACACATCTCACCTGGAAGGCCCATTTGCAGCACATCACCACCAAAGCTTACAATCGTCTTAATTTACTCAAACGTCTTACAGGCACTACTTGGGGTCTCAGTCCAAAAACTGTACTCAATACCTATAAAGTATTTCTACGTCCGGTCATCACATATGCTCATCTAGCCTGGATTGCCGCACCACTCTCATTCTACAATAAATTGAAGATATTGGAACGACATGCACTGCGCATTGCTTACAGAATCAAACTACCCAGTCCGACATACGAACTCTATCAACGCATGACCTTTCCACATATTCTTTTCCATCTTGAGTCTCTCCGTCTTAAGTACATCACCACTCGTCTTGAGGATCACCACCCACTCCTCATCGATACAATGACAGCACACATCGACTTTCCACTTCGTGCCCATCTTCTCCATACACCATTGGCGCTGCTTTTTACCCTCTATCACTACACTCTTCCTCCGAATCACCATCATCTCCTCTTAGCCGCAGAATTGAAGGCCGACGTCATCCCACCCTTCATATGTCCATCATTCGCACAGTAACTCCTTTGTAACTAATCTGGGCTCCCGCTGTCTTTTCATCAATGCTTGGAGTAGCCCCCAAGCGAGAAGAATAACATGCATCTGTCCACTAACATAACCCTGTATTGTGTATGCTGTGTATCGCACTTCATCACATCATGCTCATCACCTCCATCATCACTTCATGATTGTGATCCAAAGATCACAATGTCCCTCCGAAAAGTGAGATAATAAATAAATAAATAAATAAATAACAAATGCAATCCACAATCTTCCTTCATTGTTTCACCATTTCCTTTCTCTTTATCCTTCACCATCCACATATCAGTATACAAATATCACATAGACCAACTCCCACTGTTCTTCCTATCAGTTCCCATGCATCTACCTTCCCATAGAGGGCGTAACCCTCGCACGGGTGGCTAGCCGCGGCTAGCAAAAAAAAAATAAAAAAAAAAAATAAACTAGAATTCTGGCCACAAAAAAAAAAGGTATTGCCTTCTACGGTCCTACCATCCATTGGATGGGAATGAAACTCTTGATAAATATTACAATAAACTACATTAAAGTTTATATTTTGTGTATTAGTTCACATAACAATGCTAGGTTGCAATGTTCACATGCTTCTGCATTTCCACAGTCAACGCATATATGTGGTATCTCTCTTTCATGCACAAATAAAATAATTCATTGTGTGTCTGTATTAACGCATAATATGTACACCTATATCTTAATAAAACAAATCTAGTTAGTATATAATGCAGGTCTGACATTCGTGTGGTATCATCTCGTTCTCATAACATTTTATGTAGTTATCAGAAATGTTACAAGTGTGTAATTCATCATCGTGTGCCTCTATCGAGTACAGTCATAATTGTGTTTTCCAATTTATACAATAGATGGCTCCACATATTTTCATGCAATCATGTGTTGCTACCGCATTCACCGTAAATAATTATAATATTGTATATGGTAGTTCCTAAATAAATTAAAATCGATTCGAAATTCTCTTGTAACTATACAATAGTTTTTTAAATAAATGACAAAAAATGTTCTGTCTACCAAATTTTCGCATATAAGTTCCCATATATAATCCCATATTTTAACTGCTCTAAGCATAAATTGATGAACTGGCCACCTGGAATCTCTAACCAGGTAAAAAAATAGGGTATCCGTTGCTGGCGGAGAAAAATAATCAAGTCCCTTAGGTATTCCATCCCTATTGGTTTATTTTAGTCGCGATCTTCTCATATACGGTTGGATTACTTGCCTTTTTAGGGTAAGGAAACAACTGTCGAATTGAGTATAAGCCTCCACGGAGGTAAACAAACGAAATTGATTCTAAGTTGACGACCTTGGCTATTTTTTTTTTGGCTTTTCGATTTATTCTCTCCTCTTCGGAGGCGGAGATACTGGAAATCAACTGTGTGCTGTTTATCGCTTTATCTACAACTTCTAACTTAAATTTTGACAAGGCAGTAGTTAAGGAGTTTCACTAATGCCGGGTTCTGATCCGCCGGAACGTCGAGTGGAAAGGCATAAACTACCGCCAACTGTTATGGGTCCACCAATAGACCGCCCACGGGCGCGTGCACGTACAGCATCTCACTCTTCTACCTCTAGCCTCTCACCAACTCGCGAACCAAACAGAGACCGTTCACGCTCACCTAAAAAGCTTAGATACACTGATGCTTTGCGCAGTCCTCCTAGAACCAGTACAGCCAGCATCCAACTTGAATCTACGCCATCTACTTCCGAAGCTACTATGGACATTGTTCCTACTCTCATTTTTGCAATTCTATTTACTAATCTTCCTGCTGAGCTCATGGACATCAAAAAATTTTACCAAAAACTAATACGATACTGTTCTAGACTGGACCTCCATCAATTAAACAAGACCTCTAACGGAATCATCCTAAAAACAAAGAACCCCGATCTTTATAAGCATCTCATCTATAAAGTGGGACCAGCAATGTTTGGCGTTAACACGAAAATTCAACTCCTTAAAACTCCTCATATCAAAACACCACCTCCGCCTCGGCGTACTCCATTACTCTCTGTAGTTATCCGTGGAGTTGATCCTACCTATACCGAACAAGACATACTAGAAGAACTAAAGCAAGATGGGATTCAACCTACTAGAGCTCTCCGTATTAAAAATGCTAATGGCCCTACATATATGGTCAGACTACTAACAGATGATCCAGCACTGGTAGACGATCTTCTAAATAACGGTGTCTACATCTACCGTTGCCACCATCGGGTCGAGCCTTCACGCACACCCCCGCCTCTCTCACTACGGTGTGAAAATTGCCTAACTTATAATGCGCATCCAACGAACAAGTGCACAAATCCTTCCGTCTGCTCCCACTGCAAAGGAGATCATAAAATAAAGGAGTGTCCTAAGCTCAACGAACCCTCCAGATGCAACACTTGTGACGGGGAACATCCAACTTACTCCTACAAGTGTAAGGGCAAACCTAAACCACTTCCAGATAAGCCCGAGACTGTTGTACCTTTACGCGTTCATGTCTCATCACGTCCGACTAGTACCACAGCGACCACACAAACATCTTACTTACCACCACCTACTGTGGAAAGTATTTTGAAGTTCATCACTATCGTTCTTCAAAATGCCTTTCCCTTCCAGCGTGAGGCTATACTAAATCATGCAACCAAAGCCGCCTTCGATATATTTCAGCTCCACATGGCAGCTACATATTCCGGCCTCTCAACCTACTTCCATTTTCACACAGACACCCATCATGAATAGTACAGGTCAGAGAAGGACGACTATTACATTACTATTCTGCAATATTCGTTCGCTACCTACCAACCGAGTTCTCCTAGAAACTTTAGCAACTCAGCACAATGCAGATAGCATCCTTCTTAATGAAACCTTTCTAAAACGATCTGACCGCTTCTATCTTCCCCGTTATCATCTCATACGCTCTGATCTGCCACAAAACATCGCACGTGGTGGTGCAGCAATAGCCGTTAAGCATTCTATTCCACGGCGCCATATCATACCACCTTCTCCCGGGCAATATCCCGAACACGTCATACAGACGCTCTATTTTCCAGCTACTACTATTACCATCGCCACCACCTATGTTCGATCTACACAGCCACTTCCGTATCGTTTTCTGACATACTTAGATCTCAACTTTAAAACATACATCTTCTTAGCAGACATCAACTACCATTCTCGTACAGCAGCTCAGAAACAACGCTTTCATGATTTCCTCCAAACTACCCATAGTTCTTTACTGCAGCTGCCGCATCCTACTCGTCCGGAAAGCGACACTAGTCCCGACGTGGCAATCATTTCCAATAATCTGTTACCACTTACTACTATAGATGTCCTTGGTTCCATAGGTAGTGATCATCTCCCAATACTTCTCTCTATAACTCCACGTCTGACATCCACTGCATCTGCATCACCACGCACACCCAGATATAACTTTAGCAAAGCTCGGTGGGATCAGTACAGCACTTATATTACCGAAAATCTGCCGGCTACTGCACCTACTCTCACAACAGTTGCATCTATTGAAACACTCTCACATACTCTGACTGACATAGTCTCTCACGCTACGGATTACGCAGTTCCTAAATGTACCACCAAATCATCTAGACCTCGTTTACCAGCACGCGCCCTCGATCTGCTCCGGCGCTCACACGAGTATTTAACAGAGTTTCGTCGCACACATGACCGCCGATTTCTTCTTCTCCATCGTCAATTCCAACGAACGGTCCAGAGCTACATAGTAGCCCGCAAACGACTAGACTGGCGTGCCTCCTGTAATGCTTTGCGCCAAGAAACAAATCCTACTAAATTCTGGAATACCTTTAAACGTCTAACATTTCAGAAACAGGGCCCACAATACCCCATCATATGTGCTGACCAAGTACCAACGACGGATGAAGAAAAGGCAACTGCTTTCGCTACATATCTTGAGGGAGTCTTCACTCCACACACTACACCGTTGTTCACTTGTCCTACAGATACCCATATCTCACACGCTGGTTCTCTAGTGCAGCCATCATTTCACCCTGATTTCAACTACCACCTTGATCCCACAAATCAGCTCACTGCTCCAATAACATCAGATGATATTACAGCAGTTCTTAAATGCCGTCGCAACACAGCTCCGGGGGCAGACTCAATTACGTATCGTCAACTGCTTAAGGCACCTGTGGCGTTTCTAGTCTTACTTGCTTCTTTGTATACAACTATTTTATCTACAGGCTATTTTCCAACTACATGGAAACTTGCTAAAATTGTGGTCTTTCTAAAACCTCGCAAAGATCCAACTGCTGTGTCATCTTACAGACCCATTAGCCTTACTAACGTGTTTAGCAAGACCCTAGAACGTCTTCTGGTAAAACGGCTACATCACTATCTACAAATCACGAACAAACTACCAACTATTCAAGCTGGTTTCCGTCCACTCTATAGCACTGCTGATCAATTACTCAAACTTTCTACACTACTTGTCAACCATTTTAATAAGCGTTTACCATCTGTTTTGATCTCCTTTGATATTGAAAGAGCGTTTGATACTGTTTGGCATGAGGGGTTAATTTACAAACTCAAACGTCTGCTTCCTCACAGCTATGTCCGATTAATAGCCAATTTTCTACATCAGCGCCAGGCTTTCGTTCAGATCAACAGTGCAAAGTCACGCATCTTTCAACTCCGCGCCGGTGTGCCCCAAGGATCTGTTTTATCTCCTCTATTATATATTCTTTATGTAGCCGACATGCCTCAACCTCAGCCCCCACTATATGCCTTGCAATTTGCTGATGATACCGCTTATGTCGCATTGGGATCTTCAGTGGATCGCATTAATCAACTCCTACAACCAGCTTTGGACAAACTAGTTACATGGTGCCTGAAATGGAAGCTAAAGCTGAATTCCACTAAGACTCAAATGACTCTCTTTGGGCTCAAACGCAATAAATACTGTAACAGTCGCAATCCGGAACGTCTACATTTAACCCTTTTTGACTCTCCAATCCCACTTCAAAACAGTCTCAAATATCTGGGAGTAATATTTGACAAACATCTTACTTGGAAGCCTCATCTAAAACAATTGGAAGCTAATATCCGACGCCGTTTGAACCTTTTACGAAACCTTAAAGGCACCACGTGGGGTCTTAATACAAAACTTCTACTGCTAACATATAAAGTCTTCGTACGCCCAGCTCTCACGTATGGACATCTTGCCTGGTTATCAGCAGCGCCAACTTACTATGAACGTCTGAAAGTTCTCGAAAGACATGCCTTACGTCTGGCCTACTCTCTCGCTTTCGATACTCCCACTGCTGAAATATATCGTCGTGCGCAATTTCCAACTATTTTGCCACACCTCTACCATCTACGCCAACGCTACATAGCGACACGAATCCAATTGGCACATCCCATTGTCCATGAGCTGTTAGACCAAGTTCCTGCTGTACCACGCTATGCCTACCCACCACTGGATCATCTGTTAGCAATATACGAATACACCGAAGCCATAGATCAGTATAATCCTGACCGCCGTATCTACCAACGAAATCCACATATATATTGCTCATAACCTCTGCACATGTACCCAAGAAACGTTTTTACACAATAGCCACCTCTTACAGATCCTCGTCAACTTGATTTGCTATTAGTTCCTTACTTCAATCCACATTATTCTATAGCCTGAAATCATTCTCCATGTCATCTACTTCAAAAAGTTCAAAATATCTCTGGCCACAGAGAAGGTGTTGCCTTCTACGGCCCGCCCATCCATTGGATGGGAATGAAACTCTTGTTAAAAAAAAAAAAAAAACATAAATTGCTCGAGCACATTCTTCGGGTTGCCATTTCAACAGCTAAATCTTTGTTCAACTTAAACTTTACAGCTACATATTCAGGCAATTTTGTCCACTTCCACATCGCACCTCTAGAAACAGCAGTCTGAAACCAACATGGCAGTATACATAATGGCTTTGACTTTACTCTTTGTAAACATTCGTTCTTTTCATCAACACAAAGTACTTCTAGAGCCTCTACTGCTAGAAGAGAGAGTTGATATTGTAGCTCTCAATGAAACAGCTTTAAAACCAACCATTACTGCGCGACTTTCAGGGTATCAAATTCAACGATGCGATTACCATGATGCACATGCGCGCGCTCAAGGAGGAGTACTGATTGGCTTTTCTCCAAAACTTCCTTATCGGCAATATAATCCTCCGGCATTTGCACAGCTACCTGAACATCTCTTCTACTCTATATATTATCCTTCTCTCACAGTAAATGTAGCCACTATATATATCCGCCCTGGGCATCCAATACCATTTTCTTTTTTCGATTATATAGCCCGTAATTTTAAAAACATAATTATCATGGCCGACGTAAACATTCATAGCAGAAGTGCCAGGGAAAGAGAACGATTTACGGAATTTATTTCAACCACCCTACAACTTTATATTCACAACCTTCCTGGTCCCACTCGACCAGCCAGTCAAACAACTCCAGATGTGGTAATCACTTCTTTATCGTTTGTAAATGACTGTAAATTGCAGATTCTCGACACGATCGGAAGTGATCATTGTCCGATTAAACTGTCCATTAACAAAGGTCGTTCCTCTGTAAAGCAGTTACAACCTCATTTTATTCCCCGTTATGATAAAGCCGACTGGCCTCAATTTAGACAGTTCATACATACCCAGGTCTCAACCCTTCATCCACCAACTACTGAAAATGAAATGTATTGCACAGTCAACCAGATTACAAACATCTTACATACTAGTGCTCAACAAACCATCCCTGAGGAGAAATTTTATCCTTCTAAACCTAAATTGCCTCCTCAATATCTGTCTTTAGTACAAAAATCACGCCAGCATTTCCGAGAATACAAACAAACCGGAAACGAGGAATGTCTTCGCCATCACCGGCAATGGCATCGCACAGTAACTAATTATCTCATAGCATATAAACGTCGAAGCTGGATCAGCGCCTGTAATAAATTAAACGATGAAGCATCTCCAAGCCGGTATTGGAAGTCTTTCCATAGACTCACAGGCAGAAATACTAAAATTTCGTATCCACTTTTGGACAATAGTGCTCCTCTGTTTACTGACCTAGATAAGGCCAACGCTTTTGCAACGCAATTGCAGACAGTTTTTACACCTGAAGTATCTCCTCATTCACGTAACCGTATAGACTTGGCTACTATTCCTGCTCTACAGCCGTCACTTTTACACACAATCGATGAGGAAGCCCCTCTTACATCACCAATCACTACTCACGAACTTCAACGTGCTCTCCATAAGAAACGCAATACTGCACCAGGCATTGATCATATTTCCTACCGACTACTGAAAGAGGCTCCGCTTTCTTTGCTTACGTTACTAGTTGCAGTATTCAACTTTATTCTCCGTACCGGCTTTTATCCTGTCGATTGGAAAGTATCCAAAATCTGCATGTTTCTCAAACCTCATAAACCGGCACATGATGTAACGTCTTATCGCCCTATCCAGCTCACATCAGTTTTTAGTAAACTGTTCGAAAAAGTCCTGGTACAAAGGCTTCATATATATATCCAAGAACATAACTTATTACCTACACATCAAGCAGGCTTTCGACCCTCATTTTCTATTAATGACCAGTTACTTCGTCTTTCGACAATTATCACCAATCAATATAACAAAGGTCTCCCATCATGTCTCGTCTTAATGGATCTGGAAAAAGCATTTGACAAAGTTTGGCACTATGGGCTCATACGAAAGTTGCAGAAACTTAACCTTCCGATCAGTTACTTACGTTTTATATATACCTTCTTAACTAATAGAATCGGATATGTTTACATAGGATCTGCCATCTCCCGTCCTATTTTTCCATACTCCGGAGTTCCACAGGGTTCTGCACTCAGCCCACTTCTCTATATACTGTATGCATCCGATATACCACCACCTACACAGAATGTGTTCTTATTTCAATATGCAGATGATACGGCATTCTTAGCTCTGGGCAAGACCATGCAACAGATCAACATAACCTTGCAATCAACTCTAAATAATTTTATGCAATGGTGCACCACTTGGCGACTAACTTTAAATGCCGCCAAAACACAAGCACTGGTATTTCTACCTCCTAAACGCCGCTCCAAGGTTCAACGTAACCCTCGCAACCTTAATATATCTCTACAAGGCCATCCACTTCGACCAACACCTACAGCTACATATCTCGGGGTTGTTTTCGACTCTAAATTAAATTGGAAAGCTCACTTAGAGAAAATAACACAAAAGGCCACTCTGCGGCTCAATCTTCTACGGCGTCTAACAGGAACTACTTGGGGTTTAAACGCACCTCTCTTAATCAACACATACAAAATGTTCCTCAGGCCCATTTTAACATTTGGCCATATTGCTTGGTGCAATGCTCCAACAAAGTTTTACGACCGATTATCGATACTAGAACGCCATGCTATTAGACTTGCGTACCGCATAAAATTACCATACCCGAACTTCATGACATACGAACACATCAACTTTCCTCACCTTATTCAACATCTTGCAGACCTCCGTTTGAAACATATACTCTCTCGCCTACCGGTCTCCCACCCATTACTCCTAGATACTTTACAAGCTGATGCTGAAACTGATGCACCGCATAAATATCTGCATACACCGTTAAACGTTCTCCTCACGCTATACCTAAAATCTATACATCCTACAGCTGAAGACCATGACATATTTCATATATATCTTATACCAGATCATCTTCATCATTTGTTTCCATTTTAGCACTATGTCTCAATTCACTACTAACTTTGGGCTTTCCCCGTGTTTCCATCAGTCTCGAGTCGCCCCGAGACAGAAGAACTAACATGCATTCGTGTCTCTAACACTATGTTTGTGATTGTGGCGTGTACGCACTGCATTTCATTTTATACTATCATCTTTATTTCATAACAATTCAACGCACTGCTTCCATGACAAAGTTCCATTCTGTTTCTACCTGCGCCAATTATATAATTATATATGTATTTTGTTTACTTACCTGCACATTTCAATTTATTCACTCAATTATTGTTTTGTTTATTGTTACTTTCAGCACTATTCGTTTATAAAACTGCACTTAGACCATCTTATATGCTATAAACCCGCCAGTGTCGTCAATTCTGTGCCAAAGAGAGGGCGTAACCCTCTAATGGCTAGGGTTAGGAGACACTCTACCAGCATACCATTTTGAAATGAAAATAAATGAAAATCGATGAATAAAGGTTAAAGTACCAATCCCTAACCCTGTAACCTTAAAAAAAAAAATAATAAAAAAAAAAAAATAAATAAAAAAAAAAAAAAAAAACATAAATTGCACCACTTCCCAAGCTGCCATTGATACCTTGTTACAAGAGGGCGCGTTTATCTTTAAAAAGCGTCATAGAGTAGAACCATCTCGTACTAATCTACCTCTTCCAGTCCGGTGCGAGCGGTGTCAAGTATACAATCAACATGTGACTGCAAAAATGTCCAAATGTTGCAAAATGTGGATACTGTACTGGCAATCATGAGACCAAAGACTGTCCGAATACATTAAAACCTCCTCAATGTTCTACTTGTTCAAGTGATAAACATCCGACATATAGCTATAAATGTAAAGCTAAACCGCCAGCCAATCCGGATCATCCTGAGATGACCGTTCCGCTCCGTACCACAGATTCAACCGTGCCTGTATCGCAATCTATTACATCTCCATTAATTGTTGAAAACTTTCTTCGATACATTACCCTTATACTGCAAAATATCTTTCCTTTTCAACGTCAGCTTATTCTCGATCATGTCATTGCAGCAGCATCAGCTATCTTTCAAGTCAATCTGTATGCTACTTACTCCGGACCTTATGTTCATTTTCACATTGTACCCAAAGACACAGCAGTCTAACTCCATAACGTTGTATGTGAATATGGCTCTTACAATTCTTTTTATGAACATTCGCTCCTTAGCGTCACACCGTATACTATTTGAACAGTTACTGCTCGAGGAGAATGTCGATATCTTTCTACTGAATGAGACTGCGCTCAAACCAGCCACATATATTCGCTTTCCTCGCTATAACTTTCTTCGCTGTGACTATGCAGACAATAATGCACGAGCCCAAGGCGGTGCTGCAATCGGAATACGCCATAAAATCATTCATAGAGATCACTCCATTGCACTCAATTACCAGTTTCCAGAGCACTTAGTAACAACAGTTTACCTACCAAATCTTGCACTAACTGTGGCTACAATCTACGTCCGTCCCGGTCATGTCATTCCTCTTGAGTTTTTCACGTATTTGTTTCAGCAATTTCGTCACCTATTAATACTGGCTGACATTAATATCCATAGTCGTTCTGTCCGAGATAAAGAACTTTTTCTCGACCATATATCACTTAATTTACATGGACATGTTCATCATTTACCAAAACATACGCGTCCAAGCAGCCAGACGACACCTGACGTTGTTATTACCACGGCTTCAATTGTCGATAAATGCACCATACAAATTCTTGATTGTATAGGTAGCGACCACCTTCCGATCAAAGTGCTTGTCAACAATAAAAGACAACGAGCTGAACCAAGTTTAAGAACCATCAAGATATACGACAAGGCTAACTGGGATCAGTATCGCTCTGATATAGATGTCACTCTTGCTAATTTAGCACCACCTACAACTCAATTAGACCTTGAGAACGCCGTCCATAGCATTGTAGAGGCTATAACAAGTAGCGCTGACAAACATATACCTCAATACCACGGCAAGACATATCAGCCAATGTTACCTCCACAATACTTGGCTCTCGTTCGTAAATCTCGACATTACTTTCGGGAATACGAAAGAACACGAAACCCAGAGTATTTGACACAAGCCCGTAGATGGCAACGGACGGTACATAATTATATTATTGCTCACAAACGTCTTAACTGGAGCAAAACCTGCAATCAGCTGAATACAGAATCACACCCGACGAAATATTGGAAGAAGTTTCATCTTCTAACTGGTCAGAAAGTAAGTTCCACTTATCCTCTTCTACATAACGACCAGCCTTTACATACAGACAAAGAGAAAGCAGACGTTTTCGCCACCCACCTGCAGACAGTCTTTACGCCTCCTCCAAGCATTCACCGCCGCAGTCCCAACGTTTCAGAAGAAGCAATTAACAAATTACTACAGCCTTCCGTCCATCACACTTTAGACATCAATAATCCTTTGACTAGAGACATCACTTCTGGAGATATTCATTCCGTTATTAAGCGCAAACGTAGCACTGCTCCTGGCTTCGATCAAATATCTTATAGACTTCTTAAAGAATGTTCGGCAAACTTCTTCATTTTTCTGGCCACAGTATATACCTTTATACTCCGTACTGGATACTATCCTTCCGATTGGAAGGTTTCAAAAGTTTGCATGTTTCTTAAACCGAACAAACCGCCAGATTCTGTACAATCATATCGCCCCATCCAGCTTACTTCCACCCTGGGCAAAGTCTTTGAAAAAATACTAGTACTACGTTTACACCCCTATATCTCTGAACGTCAACTCTTGCCACTTCATCAGACTGGATTTAGACCTCATTACAGTATAAATGACCAATTATTACGCTTAACCACGATTCTTACTAATCAATATAATAAATCTCTTCCATCCTGTCTCATACTGATGGATCTTGAAAAGGCATTCGACCGGATTTGGCACTACGGATTATTTTATAAACTGATTAAGTTGGGTCTCCCTCTTTCATATATGCGAGTAATATATTCATTCATACTTAACCGTATTGCCTATGTCAGCGTAAACAAGTCCTTATCTCATCCAGTCTTCCCACACACAGGGGTGCCGCAAGGCTCTAGTTTATCGCCTCTTTTATACATCTTATATGCTTCAGATTTGCCATCTCCAGCGCCGAACACTTATCTATTCCAATATGCTGACGATACAGCCTTCCTAACATTAGGAAAAACAATGCAACAAATTAACATAGAGTTGCAGGCTACGATTACAGCTTTCCTTGACTGGTGTGACAAGTGGCGATTGTCAGTTAACGAAGACAAAACTCAGACACTAGTTGTTCTCCCCTCTAAGTGTCGTAGTAAAGTTCGACGTAACCCAAATTTATTGCAGATACGGGTAGGCGAACACATTCTTCATCCTTCCAAAACAGTCACCTATTTAGGTATCGTCTTTGACGAGAAACTACGATGGACACCCCAGCTTCAAAAACTTGCTACGAAGGCTAAAAACAGACTACAACTTCTGCGACGTCTTGTTGGTCAGAACTGGGGTTTAAACTCTAAGTTACTGCTTAATACCTACAAAGCCTTCATGAGAAGTGTACTCACTTTTGGTCACCTAGCATGGTGTTCAGCCCCACAGAAATTTTATAATAGACTCGAGATTTTAGAGAGACACGCCATTCGCTTAGCATATCGGATCAAACTCCCATACCATAATACTGATCTCTATGACAAAATTGACTTTCCTCCGCTCGTTTACCACATCGCCCACTTGCGTCAAAAGTTTATAGCCAAGAATCTCCAGGATCGGAAGGATATCTTTCTAGATACACTATTTACAGACTTACAGCAAGAATCTCCATATAAATACTATTATACACCACTCCGCGTCTTACTTTCAATATACCTTCGCAGTATTCCAGCAGATCATCATCATGCCGAATTCTTCCATCATCATCTCATTCACCAGCATATTCCTCATCTTTTTCCATTATAACACTGTATCTCCACACCACTAATAAGGGCTCTCCATATGTCTCTCATCAGTCCTGAGCCGCCCCAGGACAGAAGATTAACATGCATTTGTCTATTATAACATAACTATAATGTGTTGTGGCGTCAAGAGCACCTCATTCATCACCTTACATTAGTTTTCAATTTCTAATATAATGTATTTAAGCCATACTCCGCATATTCCTCAATATTTGCTTCTGCACTATTTATTATCACTGTTATTACACCTAAGTTATTGTTTTGTATGTGCACCTTTGTTCACTAGTTTAATATTATTGTTGTAACATTTGTTTAATATGTTGTTATTATCATTATTATTGTTTATGTATATTTCTTTCACAGCTCATTGACCACCTATAAATTAAAGAAAGAATAAATAATGATCACAAATCCCAGGCCAAAGAGAGAGGGCGAAACCCTCTAGTGGCTGATTGTAATAACCTCCTTGATACTCGTTTGGTATATTACAAAGAATGCTTTTCCACTAATTGATGCCCCTCAACTTCTGAATAAAGAATTAAAGCATTACTTGCACCTACCCACCTAAAAAAAAAAAAAAAAAAAAAAAAAAAAAAAATTGCATCGCCTCCATAGCCAAGTCAAAGAGCACCCACCTCATAGGCTGGATGAAGGTTTATATTCTGTGTAACTTTTCAGATACTAATGGAAAATTGTAATGTACACACGTCTCTGTTTTTCCACAGTCAACGCCAATATATGGAGTTTCTCTTTCATGCCTAAAATAAAATAAATCAATCTGTGTCTATATTAATGCGTAATATGTACCTCTATATCTTAATAAAACATAAATCTAATTACTATATAATGCAAGTCTGACAATCACGTGGTATCATGTCATTCTCATAACATTTTATATTGTCGCAAACGCAAATACTACGTAAATCCTTCAGCCTATTTGTATCAATAGTTGATAACACAATACAATACGTATATTCCAAATACTTGTACTACACCACGCATATACATAATTGCCCATTCAAAACTTTCAACAATTTCTAATTGTACAATTATTTTCGTGTAAGTGCGTTGAATACTAAAAATCAACAGTTTTCATAATTTCGTCTACGCAAATATATAATCTGCAGAGTTGTATGCTAATCAATGTGTTCCGTATTAGTACATGATCTATACCAATATAAATATACCATTCCAGCACTAAAAGTACAATTCGTCTAAATTTTAAATAACTAGTCAATAACATTAAAATATAAATAATTATATACATTGTAAATAATTCAATCGATAATATTCTAATTTCGTAAGTTGTATTTATAAATAAGTCCTAAGTATAAAAAATACTATATTCCAATAATTCAAATCTATTCAAAACTGTTTTAACATAATGGGAGCAACATCCTCTCCGGTAAACGTAAAACAATAACACCAGTAAATACAAGTCTTTGCCTATGTCTTATGCCTTCAAAATTGTTGATTCATGCTTTCAATAGTACACCAATACTAAAATATGGGTTTCTCTTAAAAATATTACCCGTTGTATTCATTAATATATTATTTCCTAAAATAATAAAACTTTCCCAAACATTCCACATGTCATCTTCCCTATGCATCATGCTAGTCTCATTCCATAATAATTTTGTTATCTCCTAAGCTCATTCTAAAATAGCTTAAAACCCTATCTGTAATGTTATACATTAGCAGTTAAAATTGCCTCATACTTTACAAACAAAAATATTAAATATTTTTACATACATAAAGCATTTTATACCCATTTCAATAGTTGCAAATACGTCAATTATCTGTCAAATGTATTTGCTGTTGCTTCAAATTAAATCAGTTCCACACGTAAAAAATCAATCACCATATAAAGCTTCCCAACTGTTATCAAATATTATAAGGAATATATATTCTTATAATTCAATACATGGTAAATAAAAACAATATAATTATCTCTGGTACTTGTTAATTCTATAATAGCAGCTACATAAATACTCTAGTTCGCAGTAAATACAATATACTTAAATATTATGCTCCATACCGTAATCCAATTTAAAATATTTTCAAGCTATTATTTATTTAATTCTTTCAAATGGAAATCGTAGTGCCAATTAGCATAAATACAATCTTCAGCATTTCCTCAATATGTGCAACATTCATCAATGCAAACCAATACTAAACAATTCCCAAGCAACGTGTAAATTGTAATACTCCACCCATTCCAAATCCATCGTGTGCCGTTCCGCACATTCACTACGTTAACGCAAACCAATACTAAAACTGCACCCGAATATAATCTTAAATACATCTATACAAATAAAATATAAGTTTGTTCTATTTTATAGCAATTCAATATACTTCTACAAACCATATTATTAAATAAAATCCTAAATAAATAATAAACAACCCTACAAAGTGCATACGTATCCAGTTAAACCCAATTTAATAACCTCATTACAAACTAATATATTACGCTTAAATGGTGCTTCAATTCAATAAACAATAATAGCTTTCTCTATTTATTTTATTCTCTTCTCTTTCTTGTACATCTAAATCTCATGTAATTCACCTTAAGTCTCCCCCTTCATTCTGTATCAGTCTCCCATATAACGTGGCTGTTAAATAAAGTTGTAATTATTGCCAATAGATGGTAGCACAGTTGCACATATCGTAGTACTGTGGGGTTCCGCTTTCTTTATCAAAATGTCTCGTTATCTATTATTATTATTTCAATTTTATAATAATTAAGTACATGCTAAAACAAAAAATAATATAAATTAATCACATAATGCAATAATATGTTGTTAAACTATGCAACTTCGCCCAGCCAAATTCTTCACAATTTTAATTACCATCAATCTATACGACAATGCAAGCAGACTCACTCAGAATTCAGAGTCGAATCATCGATTCATACATCTGAGCACGATTCTTAACGCTCTGTGAGCATCTAATTGTGTTTTTGTTCATTTAGGGAGGATTGTTCTGGTACAGACAATCGACATCCCCTTGCAGTCCGTATTGCTGACTCAAGTGGGAGCCCGTGGTCATCATCATCTAATCGTTTCTTCATATCTTGTTGTGGAGGGCCAGTGCTTGCACTGACCGACATCTCCGCGAGGACGTATTGCTTCCTCAAGTGAGAGCCACAGTGGGCTTCCTCTCGTTCTTCATTCATACTACTGCTTAACAACACTTTCATCTGAATCGTATCCTTGCTAGGTTAGATCATCATCATGCCCCCCTCCCCGACGGGAGCGAAGGGTACAACCACGAAACCAGGTCACTCTGCTGGTACAAAGACCACTAAAGCAGATACCTCTAAGCAAACTGAATCTCGATCTCGCTCACGATCTCCGATTGGACACTCCAAGGAATCAGACACTAAGAAACCAAGACACTATAGCTCTGATGGAGAATGTTCCAATACCACAGTGACTGCGAGAAACACCGAGATGGACTGGGCTAATGCGCCATCCTCTCCTACTTTGCCAGCTAACAGAGAAATCATGTATAATTTCATCCTAAAGAACTTCGATACCAAGTACCGGACTGCACGCGCCATCTTTATGCAAATCAATAAATATGTTCCGCGCGCTGATGTCCACCAAATCATTCCTACTAGGGATGGAATCATATTGAAATCGCCTAACCCTAACTTTCATATTCATGTTAGAAACAAAGCTACCTATGAAATTTTTGGACCCCAGGCTGTGTTGTCACCTCTCAATCCGAGCCAACGGAAAACACCTCCGCCACCTCGTCGTCCACCACTTCTCTCAGTCGTTATCCGAGGCATTGAACCCGAACTCACTGACGACGAGATCTTTGATGAGCTGCGATACGAGGGCCTGGAAATCAAAAAATGTATTCGAATTCGTAACAACAATGGACCTACCTACCTTGTGCGTGTTTTGACCGACCAGCAGCAAATAATTGATCATCTTTTGGCTAACGGTGCTTATATATATCGCCGCCGCTACAAGGTAGAGCCTTCTCGCACGCCTCCACCTCTTCCAATACGATGCGAGAAATGCCAAACCTACAACGATCATTACACCCATAATTGCACAAACACCGTCAAATGCGGGTACTGTAGTGGCAATCATCTGACCAGAAATTGCCCCAATTCAAGCGCACCTCCTCAATGCACCACTTGCCCTGAAAAGCACCCTACATACAGTTACCGTTGTCGTGCCAAGCCCGCACCTGCACCTGATAAGCCAGAATTAGTAGCACCTATCAAAACTTCTGATGACAGCACCCCACCTGCAAACTCACTGACACATCCTGTCACAGTAGAAGACCTCTTACGATTCATAACTCTTACTTTACAGAACATCCTGCCATTTCAGCGCCAGCACGTCCTCAACCAAATCATTCATTCCGCTAAACTTCTTTACAATCTCACATTACACGCCACATACAGTGGATCCAACGTTCATTTCCAAATTCAACCCATTGAAACGGCTGTTTGAACATGCTCCGTAGTATCAGTGCTATTTCCATACTTCTGGTCCACATCATTATGGCTTACAATTTCTTATTTTTGAACATAAGATCTCTTCTTACGCATCAAGTACTGTTTCAACAACTTCTTCTGGAGGAAAACATCACCGCTTTTGCTCTCAACGAAACGTTCCTGGCTCCCTATATAACCTGCTATATTCCTAAATACGTTCTCCACAGACATGATGGACCGAACGGCGCTCGTCTCCATGGAGGTACAGCTATTGGCTTGCAATCTCGCATTCCCCATCGGTCTATTATCCTACCTCCTGCTTTTCAGTTGCCCGAATACAATGTTGTTCTCTTATATCTCAGGAATCATACTATAGCTTATGCAACCATCTATGTCAGGCCGAGACAGGATATACCATATCAGTTTTTTCAATACCTCTCTGACACCTATCGTAAATTCATTATCATGGGAGACATCAATTTTCACAGCCGGCCTCAACACGAACAACAACGATTTTTGAATTTCGTCACGCTTAATACGACCGGCCACTTCCATGTACTTCCTCGGCCAACTCGGCCATCTAGCAATACCACACCTGATATCGTTATATCCTCTACAACACTCAACTCTCATATCAATATTGCCGTTTTGGATTCCTTGGGGAGCGACCACGTTCCTATCAAGCTGTCTCTTGCTACCAACACTTCTTCACACCATACCATACCGAAGAGAAAAGTTTATATGTATCATCAGGCCAACTGGCCAGCGTACCAAGCGACCATCACCGCAGCACTTTCTGATACTTTAGAGCTAACATCACAACATGACCTAGACACTGCCGTGCAACATCTCACTCAGACCTTACAAACAGCAGCTGATCACCACATTCCAACCGCATATATTTCCCCGCACAAACCGAAACTTCCTCCACGATACCTTTCTCTCATAACTGCAGCTCGACGTGCCTACAGAGAATACACTCGCAGCCGTAATTTAGAAGCACTTCGCCTTCATAGACAATATCTTCGAATCACTCATAACTACATAATCGCATACAAACGCCTTCACTGGACCAGAACTTGTAATAAACTCAACGAAACATCCCATCCTACCAAATATTGGCGACAGTTCAATCAACTCGTTGGCAAATTCCAAAGGACACCATACCCACTAGTTGTAAACCAGCAAGCACTCTCTTCTGATCAGGACAAGGCCAATACCTTTGCCGCCCACTTCCAAAATATCTTTACTCCCTTACCTGGCTGGCATACTCCACAGCGTTTACTTGCAGAAATCGATCGGTTATCTGATCCTAACTTAACACATTTGCAACCACATCATAGTCACGCTCTGGAACCAAATAATGCACTCACAGTACCCATCCAACCGCCAGACATCCAGTCTACTCTCCTTAAAAAACGAAATACTGCACCAGGCTTTGATGGGCTTACCTATACTCTCATTAAAAACGCACCTCCTGTTGTCTTCACCATCCTCAGTTTTATTTATACATTTATACTCCGTACTGGTTTTTTCCCCATCACTTGGAAGTACTCAAAAGTATTACTCTTTCCTAAACCTAATAAACCACCCTCTGACGTTACCTCTTATCGACCTATACAATTGACGTCTACGTTCAGCAAAATATTTGAAGGTATATTAGTGCGTCGTCTCCACGATCACTTAGAGACTAACGCTCTTCTACCATTACATCAAGCTGGATTTCGCCCCAATTTCAGCATTCTGGACCCCCTGTTACGTCTCAGCACCTCTATATACAATCAATTCAACCAGGGTCATCCATCATGTCTGGTTACATTCGATCTAGAAAAAGCATTCGATAAAGTTTGGCACCAGGGTCTTATATACAAGTTATACTCTTTCCAACTTCCTCTCTCTTACATACGAACTATACACTCCTTTCTCACAGCCCGACTTGCTTACATATCGATCAATGATGCTCTGTCATTTCCAATATTCCTTCATTCTGGCGTTCCTCAGGGATCTTCTCTCTCTCCTCTGCTGTATTTGCTATATGTCTCCGACTTACCAACCACTCCTGGTACACAACTTTTCCAATTCGCTGACGATACTGCATTTCTCGCTGTCGGACGGACAATTACTGGTATCCAACAACGCCTTCAACAGTCAATTGACACATTTGTTGACTGGTGCAACGTTTGGCGTTTGGCTATCAATGCTACTAAAACACAAGCTATCGTTTTCTTACCATCTGGTCGTCGATCTAGAGTACACCGAAATCCTCATTTGTTACGACTTCATGTTGAGAACTCACCAGTCACCATCCATAACACTCTTAAGTATCTGGGCATTGTGTTCGATTCCAAGCTTACTTGGACACCGCACCTTCTCACTGTCATCGAGAAAGCCAAAAACAGACTTAACTTACTGAAACGACTAGTTGGTACCACGTGGGGTCTACATTCAAATCTCCTCCTAAACACTTACAAAGTTTTCATGCGTCCGGTCTTAACCTATGGTCACACAGCTTGGTTGCCAGCTCCTCCTAAGTACTATCGAAAGCTAGCAATACTCGAACGCCATGCATTTCGTTTAGCCTTCCGTATCCAGCTCCCCCACCCAACCCGTCTACTCTACGACCGTATTCATTTTCCCCCGCTCTTATCCCATCTTGAGGCTCTCCGCTTAAAATACATTACGAAACGCATTACAACTGCTTATCCAGTATTCCTGAACATTCTCCGCTATGATAGAGACTATGACACCCCTGCTGTTTATTATCCGACACCTTTACAACATCTGATGACCCTGTATCATTTGAACATCGGCCGCGAGAACGTCGATCCGGAAGTTTTCGACATTTATCATCCTGGCACAGTTTCACCGCTCATCTATCCATCTCATGCACAGTAAATCAACCACTAACAGGGCTGCCTTTGTCTTCATTAGTTCCTGAGTCGCCCCAGGAACAGAAGCTAACAGCATTCGTCTTACTAACAATACCCATGTGTTGTGACGTCATAGCACTTCACCCTCATGACATCTACCACTCTTCCTGTCTTGCCTACCGTCTATTTCTGTGATTTCACCGTATGTTTTATAGCTCCAGATGAACCTGAATCACCGCAACTGTGTTTTGTTATGTTCTCTTCATTTCAGGCGCCGAAGTTAAGGAACGACTACGACTTATATGTCAGCCAGACGATCTTCCTTAGCATCCATGGCAGATGAAAATTGCCCTCACTTAATTGATGCCCATTCCTATGAGTGAACTGAATAAAATGTTAAATAAAGATGACTAAACACCACCTAGACCCTCTCATATTAAAATTGATGCTCCTATACAATCCGACCTCTTCCCGAAGAAAGGGCGCAACCCTTTAAGCGGGTAAACGTAAAAAAAAAAAAAAAAAATGCAAGCAAAACGCGCGCATTCGCATTTCAGAGTCCTACTATGGAGGAACCTCTGTTCAACAATCACGCAACGCCGCCATATTGGAAAAACAAATCCGTCCATCAAAACCACAATCGGCAACGCTCAATTCTTCATACGTAAGTATATACATATAATAAGTATTATAGGTTAATTAATATTGATCATTTCCAATTATATAAATAAAAGAATGTTCAAGGTAAATTCATAATTAATCTAGTAAAAATTAAAGTATAATTCATAATTAGGGCTTGGTCTCATTACGTAAAAATTATATTATAGGTAACTATACGTAGTCTAATCACTGTAGAGCTCCTCCCTGGCTAATCGGTTAACGTACGCAACTTTGGCGTGGTCAACCCGGGTTCTATTCCCGGCGGAAGCTCATGTGGTTCGGATTCCACGTTAATCAGTATGTCCACGTCTCATATAACCTCACTGCTAAAAGAAACGCTAAACTAAAGTCAACAACAATCTAATTAGTTTTCGCTGCAACACTACAAAACATCCCTAAAAGAAAAATTTACCTATTTATGGAAAAATCAGTGTAATTATTCTCATTACAGACAACACTGCGATATGAACATAAATTATATACAACTGCAACAACAAACAACCAGGAAATAGCCAACAAAATAGCGGCCGTGTCATCAAAGGTGCGTAAACTTTCTCTTCTTACTTAAGTCACAATAATAAATATATATACAAAGTGTGCCGGTATCTATAAATAAAAACACCATTAGCGTCCACGGCTACCAAGCAGCAAATATACAAATCGGGTGTGCAAAACTCGCAACAGTAATGGCGCCAGCGCAAAGGTTACACATACGTAATAAAATATAAAAAGCAAGCGGTAAAAGTATAAAGGGAAGTCAAAGCAAAACCAAACAGTAAGGGCGCCAGCGGAAAAATCACACATACGTAATAAAATATACAAAGCGAGCGGTAAAAGTATAAAGGGAACTCGCACTACGGTCAGACAGTAATGGCGCCAGCGGAAAAATCACACATACGTAATAAGTTATACAAAACAAGCTGTAAAAGTATAAAAGGAAGTCGCAATTAATTCCAACAATAATGGCTACAGCAAAAAATCACATACGTAATAAAATATATAAAGCAGGCGGTAAAAGTATAAAGGGAACTCGCACTACGGTCAGACAGTAATGGCGCCAGCGCAAAAGATCACAGAGACACGTAATAAAATATACACAGCGGCGGCAAGTCCTCTGCTGTGTAGAAGTACGTCAATTACTACTAGGGGGCCCGACCCAATCATATTATACTTAATCACCATATTATAGTTCATTTGCAAGCCTACCGTGAAACTTTTAGGGGCCAGCCAAAATTTAGGGGGGCCCGGCTCCCCAGCCCCCCGTGGATACGGGCCTGGGCAGGGGCTATTTGGGTATAATAAGAGAAAAATTTGTCTTAACTTATAATGTCAAAATTACAACATATTAAAGAATTCAAGTTCTACTACACAACTGATAGTTAACATATATTGAAGTGAAAATGCCAGAAAATGAACTTTGCAAAAAGCATGGTTCTATTTGGATATCAGAAGGGGGAGGGTATTTGAATAACTGCTGCCCTTTTATTATATTTATTTTATAACATAATCTAAGTTTCACACTAACTTACTAAATTAAACTGAATTGCACTACTTATTTCAGAGAAGAATATCTTATCCAAATTAGTTTTTTTACTTATTCGTAAGTTAAACATCAAAGTCATCGCTCTTCGGAAGTTATGAGCTAAGAGAATCTGAGTGTTGTTAAAGAAATATTCACTTCACAACTACTCAATTACTACAAACACATTGGTTTTTCTCCAAGTTCCTACACATATCTTGTGGAACAATATTATTGTTTAAACACAAAACCTCAATCTCATGATTCTCTCAAAATTCGATTGACACAAACAGTTCTGTTATTTGGTGTTGCGAATAAGGGACACTCGCAGAAATTATGAACAAAGATGATGAAATGGTGTCCGAAGTGCTCAAACATTGTGTCTTACACATACACACAAACGCATCAGTAAGCTTATGCACTCACACAGTTTTGCTGTATGAGGTCTTACCACCGTGTGTGACTGAAAGAAGTAGTTTTGTAGTTCTCCAGAAGCATATTATTTCAGTGTCTCACAGCAGTGTTTGCGTTGACCTGTGATGGTTTCGTGCTGGATAACGAAGATTGTTGTTTCATTACAAGAATTGCATAATTTGTCTCCAAATGAATCAGGTGGTGGAAAATAAAGACTCTGATGGTGAAAAAGATAATCTGCGCTTTGAATTGGACGATGAATGCGTATTATATACATCAAACGGTCATATAAATGAAAACTATGATGAAGAAAGTGATGGATCAGGCGATGAAGATGAATATAATAATCAGGGATAGTCAGCAACTCCAGGACATAACTTGGGAGATTGCTCCAGATGAGACTCTATGGGAACGCTTAGACTCATCTTAACCAGAATAAGGTAGACGTGTATCTCAAAATATTCTATGATTAGCCGAACGGCCTCACAAAGTTCGTTGTTCAAAGTATAATGGAAAATTCCCCTTTCAGTCTTTTTAGTTTGCTTATAAATGATTCGTTTTTGTTCACAATAAAATGCTGTACTGAACCTAAAGCCCGAGAAAAATGCAATTGGATCGTTGGAAAGAACTGTTAATATTTTTTGCTCTGTTATATGCCAAAGGAGTTTTGGGTTTAAGAAACATGCCAATAAAAAGTTGCTAGTCTAAAAAGTGGAGTGCAGAGATTTTTGGAGACAGAATGCTGAAGATAATGAAATTTTTATGGTTTGATATTAGGGCCGAAAGACGTGAAAGACTGTTAAGAGATAAATTTTCTTTAGCGTCCTCCACTTGGAATTTATTTAAAGCGAATTGCCCAAATTTTACAAACTTAGTGAAAGTGCTACATGTGATGAATAATTATATCCTACAAGATGCAGGTGTCGTTTCATATAACAAATGGCAAGGAAACCTGAAAAATTTAGAATAAAATACTGGTAACTTGTAGATGTGAAAGGTAAGTAATGTCTCAATCAGGGGGATCTGAACAGGTAAAGGGACGGTAGGTAGCGGCATGACGTCACGCCGTTTCCTCTGTCTATTTTTCCCCATTGTAATGTTTTAGGTATTGAGGGCTCGCCGTACATATTTTTTCGAGATTGGGGATGGCGTCCCCCGCGTTTTCCCTCACTTTTACCGCTGGTCTCAATGATTTTCTTTACCTCCGGAAAGAAGAGACATGACCCCAGTCACTTTCTGTGCATCTGGTCTTGCGAATCATGGAGCTATACAAAAAAAAAAAAAAAAAAATGTAACGTCATAATTATTTTACATCAGTATCCTTTGCCGAAAAGTTGAGTGGGGAAAAGACATTAGTATTGTAGGAACATTTAGGAAAAATCACAAAGACCTATCAACATCAACGAAAAACAAAAGTCAGAAAAGAGAGTCATACACAACAGTGATGAACAAAACTCAATTTGGTCACACACTAACAAAGTACCAATTTAATAATAATAATAATAATAATAATAATAATAATAATAACACGCTAATGGTTAATATCCTATTCAGATGTATATATCTCTGCAATCTGAAGGATAAAAGAAACCAGAAGCTGTGTTATAGTACGCACAACAGAACAAAGTTTGTGTTGACGTACTCGACCAGATGTTTCCAAAGTTTTTCGTTCGGCGAGGTGCCTAGTGCATGTACTATACAATATGTTGGATATAGCAGCTGTAAATTCCTGGATATTGTACAGAGTTATCACAGATAAACGCAAGAATAGAAGATCATTTATTTTGGATTTGGTGGAGGAGATAACAAAACAGAAACCTACAGGTGTAGGTCTTTCAAGAAATTCAAGGATGAAGGAGAGACCTTCAAAGAGGCACTTGCTACAAAGACAATTAAACGAGGGAAGTCAAACTTATTACAGGATCAAAAGTTTGCAATGCTATGCTAGAAATGTTCAATATTACAAGTGTCAATAGTTAAGTAATTGTATTAGAATCATGTTCAAATATTACAGGAAAAAGGCGATAGAACATATTCATCAAAGAATTCTTGTAACTTTGTCAATATTATTTTCAAAGACATAGCCTTCTTTGTGAATGCATTATCAGAAAATAAAGATTATATGGGGGGCAGTCAAAAAGTTCCTGGAATGTTATTGTAGCTATTTATTACCACAATATAATTACACATTTACTTAATCACTTTCAAAGTAGGCATCTTCGGAACACATGCACTTCCTCCACCTCTCGTGCCATTGCTGACAAGGAAGGGTCACGCAGTGGCTCCGCTGAGATCCGAACGAGACAATTGTGTTTGCATTTGATATGTTATAATTAGACGAATCCCAAAGTTATACGTGCCACCGGGCGGAATGTCGTGAGTTACAACATATTTTGTAATATAAAAGCAAAGCTGGCAGAATAGTTTGAACCGAGTCATTTGTTCGGAAACAGTTGGGTAAATGGAAAACTCGGACAATACGTATCCCATCATTTTCAACGACAAACATTTTTGGGGTAAAAACTTTTTCCCAGGGTCCGCCGCAGGGTCTCAGACGGGGTCCAACTCAAAATTTTCAAATGGCAAGGGGGGTTAAGTGGCACATCATTTGAAAGCTGTTGTAAAATTAAAGAAAATGCAATAAGTCTCGTCTCTCTATGACAACCCTGTGCAAAATGGCGGCGGGTCAAAATGTAAACAAAAACTTAATTGAAAAGTCCATGGTTATCCCTATAAATCGGAAACGGTGAGACAAATATGAAAATAGGAAAGGGAGTGTGGCATTATTTTCAAAGTACAACAATTTGAGTTAAAGCGTCTTGTCCCAGGGTGCCAACAGGGTCACAGGTGGGGTCCAACTAAAAAGTTTTAAATGGCAAGAGAGGTTAAGAAGCTCATCATTTGCAAGATCTTGTTAAATGAAAGTAGATGGATCAAGTCTTGACTTTCTACGACAACCCTGTGCAAAATTGCGGCTGGTCAAAATCTAAACAAAAGCTTAATTGAAAAACTATGGACACCTTGAATCCAAGATGGCCGCTTAAAACCTATGTCATTTATAATAGAAATCTAAATCTCTATTTTTCTCTATTATGTACTTAGAAATAATAGGAAGACTAAAGAACAATTGAATTTCGATTCACTTCAACTATTATTTCATTCGGTAACAACACATATATATTTTGTTCTTAATGCACGTTCGTCACGGTTCTCTGGACATTATTTACTTGAGGATAACGAATATGCGATGAACACACAACTCTGACTTCCAACTCATACTGCTAAACAAAAGTTGAATACCTTCGAGTATTTTTCTAATTTTGTCATACATAGTTCATACAGAAAGAACTTGGTGCACCAGTAGGTCGGGGGCTCTATTGTAACGTATTCGTGATGGTTACATTTGTATGTCATTCGTTTGTTTGATCGCAATACTTCAAGCAATACCAAATATGCAAAAAAAAAAAAAAAAAAAAAAAAAATCATTTGCAAGATTGGCGAGTAGTACCAAACGAGTGTAAATCATTTCAGTACATTTGCGTCAAACTTTGTTGGTTTGGTCACAGTATTCCAAGAAATAACATATTTATATACAAACTCATTTTTCACGCTGGTAGCCACATTGGATTACAGATTATACTCTTTGATATTTTGTGGATATCTACTATTAACCATAAACGTTCGCTTCTCCAACACCAGTGGTGTGAGCTGGATATGCGTTCGATACATAGTGCGGCATTTTGAACTCAGGGTGTTGCGTTTTTGAACATTTTGCATATTTTAGTCACTTACTAATCAACATTAATGCCAAATTTGTTTTCCTAGCTTCAGCAGTTTGGTACGCTAATCCTTTCGATATATGTTTGAAGCGGCCCTCCTGAATTCAAGGTGGCAATATATTTTCAATTAAGCTTTTGTTTACATTTTGACCCACCGCAATTTTGGACAGGGTTGTCGTAGAAAGTCGAGATGCGCTCCGTTTTCTTTCACTTAACAACAGCTTTCAAACGATGTCCTACCTGTCTTGCCATTTGAAACTTTTTAGTTGGACCCCACCTGGGACCATGTGGGGACCCTGAGCCAAGACGTTTTCACTTTAATCGTTGTACTTTGAAAATAATGCCACACATCCTTTCCTGTTTTCACATTTGTCTTACCGTTTCCGATTTATAGGGGTGACTATGGACTTTTCAATTAATTTTTCGTTTACATTTTGACACATCGCCATTTTGCACAGGGTTGTTGTAGAGAGTCGAGACTTGTTGCATTTTCTTTAATTTTTCAAATGATGTGCCACTTAACCCCGCTTGCCATTTGAAAATTTTGAGTTGGACCCCGTCTGGGACCCTGCGGGGGACCCTGGGAGAAAGTTTTTACCCCAAAAATGTTTGTCGTTGAAAATGATGGGATACGTGTTGGCCGAGTTTTCCACTTACTCAACCGTTTTCGAACAAATGACCCGGTTCAAACTATTATGCCAGGTAAATTTTTTGTAGTTCTTACATTACAAAATATGTTGTAACTTACGATATTCAGCTCGGTGGCACGTATAACTTGGGAATTCATCTAGTTATAACATATCAAATGCAAACACAATTGTCTCGTTCGGATCTCAGCGGAGCCACTGCGTGACCCTTCCTTGTGAGAACACTGAGGAAAGTCCTCTTTCGGCATTTTCTGAAGTTCAGCCGTCGCGATGGTTTTGAAGTCTTCTACGGTGGCGAAACGGGTGTCAACGCTGTTTTCCTTAAAGCATTGTCACCGTAAATTGACATTAAGGCTATCAAAGTAGGTATCTGAAGCAGATTTCCCCAATTTGCAGAAAAACTAGATGTTTGTGCGTTGCTCGAAGTGATCATCACATGCTCCTCTGTTTAACTACACTAATCGTAAACTAACTGTTATGACCTACTCACACTTGATACACTCATAATTAAGCAACTTAAGGATTGTATTGTACAAGATTCATTATGATTAGTGATGTGAGGTGGAAAATTTTCCATTTCAGAAAATTTTGCGGAAAATTCTCCCCTATATTTTCCCGGAAAATTTTCCGTTCTAAACAAATATCAGTGATCAAGTAACAATTCCTCATTAACCATAAAATTGATTGACTTCATGTATAGAAATGTTAAAAACTAGAAGATCATTAGAAGATCATTTAAAGAATCTGAAAATTTTAATGTCTCAGAAAATTTCCGGTAATGTGTAGGAACAAGTGAAACAATTTTTCATGAATTGAAACATTTTTTGTCGTGTATGGAAAAATTGAAAAACTTTTTATACAGAAAGTCTGAAAAATGTCATCATTTGAAGCAGAAAGTAAAACAACCTTTTATGTTGTCGGTTGTCGGAAAGTAGAAAGTAGAAAGTTTCTCTGTAGAAACAAGGGAAAGGAATTTTCATGGTTCGGAAAATTTTTATTATCATGTTGAAACAAGTGGAAAATCTTTTCATAGCCCGGATAATTTTGAACCACGTATGTATGTTATGTTAGGTCGAAAATTTTCCACTACACATTGAGCTGTAAAATTGGAACCTTCTATTTCCAGTTGGCAAGTAAAAACTTACTTACTTACTCCGTGTATGTGTGTATGTGTGTGTGTGTGTGTGTGTGTGTGTGTGTGTGTGTCTGTCTGTCTGTCTGTCTGTCTGTATGTATGTATGTATGGTATATATATATATATATATATATATATATATATATATATATATATATATATATATATATGTATGTGTGTGTGTGTGTGTGTGTGTGTGTGTGTGTGTGTGTAAATTGCAGGGAATATAAATCGAGTTCGGAGAGTACAAATATCCCATCTCATTGTTTAAAATGTAACAAGAAAGCGAAAGGAAACCATTGTCAATTTATCAGTTCTTTCAAAAAAACAAAATTCCACAATTTCTCCACTTATACGTCTGCCTATGTAATGAAATAACTACATGAAACACGAAAGTTCCAGTTCCTTATGAAGATTTTTTATAACAGAAATTAAGAAGAAAAGCTTTCATTTCATTGTGTCTAAAGCTATTAGAAAACTTCATCTTAAGAATATTAAATTAACGAAATATGAACTTGTGAGATCAAAGGTGAATTCTGAGGGAAGAATACATTAGAAGTTTTTGAAACATTTTTGGCAGAAATGAAGAATCGTTAGATTTTCACTTCATCAAACTTTCTTTCAGACAATATTTATTACAAATAATTTTTTCGGCTAAACAACGATGTAGGAATAAATGGAGTATGTTTTTATGAATCGGCAAATTTTCCGGAAAATTTACATAACTGATTATGATTACAACACAAATGTCAAAACTACAACTACATTCCGGGAACTTTTTGACCGTCCCTCAGAAAGAATCTAAGCTACAAGTACCCCCAATAATAATAATAATAATAATAATAATAATAATAATAATAATAATAATAATAATAATAATAATAATAATAATAATAATAATAATAATAATAATAATAATAAATTATTATTATTATTATTATTATTATTATTATTATTATTATTATTATTATTATTATTATTATTATTATTATTATTATTGTAATAATAATACATTTTACGTATTCTAATCACTATATCTTGAAAACAAAGATTTAGCGTCTAAGTTCTCTTTCAACTTATGCAAGTAGTAATAGTAACTGTAATGGTAGTAGTAGTACATTCTACGTATTACCAACCACTATAGGCTATACACCTTAAAACAAACATTTATTCATTTTGACTCATCTCCGTCTTTCAAGATATACTAAAACCTCCATCTGCCTAGTGTTAAAAACCATGTTTATTATTGAAATATATTGTGTAATAACTTGTGTGTCTTTAAATGTTGATAAATGCTCTACCTTGTCTTTATACACAACCACTTTATCAATTTATAGTTTTTATACCAGAATCATGTAACACTAAAGCAATGTTTGAGATCTAGCATTTGGGTGAGGTACGACTGTTGCCAATGTGACTCGTAAAATTTCTTGCCTCGTCTCCAGAGATGAAGTGGGTCAGTGGGTCGGGGGGTCAGTGGGTCAAGTGGGTCAAGTTTTCTGAGTGGGTCAGTGAGTCGTGGGTCAACAGCATGTGACCCACTGTGACCCACCACCCACCGTGACCCACTGCGACCCACCACCCACAATGACCCACTGTGACCCACCACCCACCATGACCCACTGTGACCCACCACCCACCGTGACCCACTGCGACCCACAGACAGTATGATCTACCGACCCTCTCTGCTCACTGCATTGTAGACAGTATCTTCTGAAGACTGGTAAATTTGTCTCCGTTTTACTTCCAAGACCTTCATTTCCCTTCCTTTTTCACTTGTTTCTGTCTACTTACCTGAGGTGAGTATATCTAACCAAGTGAAAAAAGAACTTCAGGCACTTTTGGATATTGATATTTTTAATAGTAATAATAGCAATAGGACTTATACTACAACTTGGTTTTCGAGACCTGTGAGTTTTTAGAGCTAACTACATTCTTGAATCACTGTAATATATAAATTATTATATAAACAATTGAATGTAACTATATGTGCCTGATCATCACGGTCAAATTGCAAAGTCAAATGAAATTACGTTTGGTATATAGTATATAGTTAGTCAAATTGGGATGTTATATTGCTTTTATTATAATGCATAATATCCTAAGGAGGTGGTGAGGATCCGAATTTTTGCCCAAAAAAAAAATGAGTATCTCGCAAGCCGTTAAACTTACTGCTGAAATTCAGCGTATTAACTCTTTATTGAAAATAAACAGAATGTGTCCTAGCATTTTTTAAATTCTCCTTTATGTAGGGGGGGGGGGGCACTTTCTATATATGGAAAATTGGTAGTGAGTTGGTTTGTAAAAATGATCGAAAACGATCGATGTTATTTAAGAAAAAAATCAGAAACAAAAAATACAGTGCTTGGCTTCATATATCCATTGCTTTCTGCTATAATAATTGCTGAAGCTTATGTTTATTATATGGAGCGCTTACAGCACAGGGCAATCAACCCATAAAGTTGTGAGAAAAATAGGCATAAAATTTGTACTGTAAGCTTAATTACACGGAAATTTAAAGTTTGGATTGTACGCATAATTGTATGGAAAATTTTACACTTTTTTCCCTTTACGTTGGTCTACTTACTTTGATTTGGAACTTAAAAATTTCATCCTTTTTTCCACTGAAAAGTATTGATAATTCAACAAGGAAATAATTATACTATGATAATTTAATTGAAATTCATCGTAATTTGGCACATGGCAAACAGCAGTGTGGTAATTGATGTTGAAGAAGAAGGGAAATTCCTATTCACCTCTGAACACTTTCCAGGAATCTCGTTCCCTTTCGCTAAGTGCTCAAACATTGTCTAACTTGTTGCTCATCAATGTTAATGGTCCACCGCTAGACATGCTCAAAGTTGACGAGCTAGTTATTTCTTGGCTGAAGGATGGACATCATTCCACTGCGGATGATTTACCGCCAAAAAGTTACCAACAGGAAATAAATCCGATTTCAGATTTGTTTTAAGGTGGAAAATTATGAGTTACGGAAAATGTATACTTGTATTACTAATGGCTTATTTGTGTTATTCAACTTTGTACCTAATTTTTAGTGAGTCTCTTCTTTGCTTTAGGGAAACTACTTTGAATAAATATTCATAATAATTGCATTATACATATTTGTAACTTAAATTTAACGTGGTGTTTTAGTGATTACACAAATTACAATTATGAGCATGCTTTATGGAAATGCTCTCACATAGGGTACCCTAGCACCTTTATACACTATGAAAAACTAATTTTTCAAGTCTTCTGTGAGAGAAATACTGTGAACTGAGAAACCATAACCTTTTCCATATTCTACAGGGGTATTTTTCTGCGAATAGAAGTTTCTTGTGGAATGCGTTCAGAAATTAACACTTGCAAGAATACTCTCTTAGTACAAGTATATTTTAGGCACACACTAATTTCCCCCCATATCGAACTGTTTCAATTTCCTCACTGACAAACACTTTATCATTTTATATCGTAAAGGTCAGATCCACCTTTATTGTAACAGAGTGGTGCTTGAGCGATTGACTAGAAATTCAAACTCCTATTAGTGACAATTTTACGGTCTTGTTTTATTACATGTGTAAACTCTTTAGTCAGTTCAGAAGAGGCCGTGGATCTTCTGATGACGATGACGATGGATTTTGGTGAGTCAGAGTAGGTCAAAGTGGATGAGAGTGGTTCATGGTGGGTGGTGGGCCAGCGTGGGTCACGGTGGGTCGTGGGTCATGGTGGGTCGTGGGTCATGGTGGGTCGTGGGTCAGAGTGGTTCATGGTGGGTGGTGGGTCAGTGGGTCGTGGGTCACGGTGGGTGGTGGGTCAGTGGGTCGTGGGTCAAGTTTTCATTGACCCACGCCAACTCTGTCGTCTCGTCTTGACTCTCTCGTGGGCAACACTGTCAAATAGTGTTACTCTCAGTGCAAAGAAATTCTCCGGACATTTTGTATTTAAGTTACAGGTCGAAACATGCATGGAAGACAGAAATAAGAAAAAACAAAACAAGTATTGTAATTTTTCAAGATTTAAGTATGGGGAGAAACGAAAAGAAAAAATAGGAAAAAAAAAACTATAGAAAAAGCAGGGATTGAAAAGTTCATCATCGCAAAAACTAAATAAAATTTCTCGTTTCTTATAAGCCATCTGCATATCTGTGGGGAACTTAAAGGTAGAAAGAAGATTAAAGTTGAAAGAGAAGAACGAGACGCTTTATCACAGAGACTAAAATAAAAAAGACAAAGATAAAGATAAAGATAAAGCAAGAATAATTCAACAAAGCACAGTTTTGAACCAGTGGCGGCTTTAATGGGTAGGCTGAGTAGGCACAAGCCTACCCAAAAATTTTGAAAAATATATATCCTAAACGCTAAAAGATACAATAAAGAGTAAATATATTTTCCACTATTTATATTTATGGAAGATAATTATTTAACAAATAGCATCAAGCACTAC
This sequence comes from Thermobia domestica, assembly GCF_964235325.1. Lineage (NCBI taxonomy): Eukaryota > Metazoa > Arthropoda > Insecta > Zygentoma > Lepismatidae > Thermobia > Thermobia domestica. The sequence continues at coordinate 79,949,108 of NC_137463.1, forward strand.
TGTAAAAGTAACTTCCTATTGTCATTAATCAATCAAATATGCATATGTGTCCATACGCGAGGGAGAGGACCTACCCAAAATTAAAATTCTAAAGCCGCACCTGTTTTGCACTTGTCCCGAAATGCTGCTAAACACATTTTAATACGTACAAGAAATGAAAAATAAATAGATATTCGAAAAATGATCACAAAACAATGTTATCTTTTCACGAACACCCGCAATTTTTTCCCACCATAAACAGACACACACTTACACCCGCGCACGCAAATATACTATCCACAAGAAAAATTCTATATTACTGTTGGCATCAAATCCATGTAGACCTCTACACATTTTCCATGTGAGTGAGCAGCTCTTATATGGTGATGAGAAGTTGTATCGCAAAACTCTGTAATGTGTGCCGCTCTCATTTGGCTGTTAACTACGGATATCAAGTAATTCAACTCTTAGTTCTCGACCATTCATCCCCTACTCTATTGGCGTCAGTAGCACATAAACTTTGGGGGCGACAGACTACCAGGTGGATTATGGTATATGGAATATCCCCAGGAAGGTCTGGGAGTCTTCCCTGGTAAAATTAAAAAAAAAAAAAAAATAGTCTTCCTACATTGCATTTTAAAGCTTTTTGACTTAAAAAGCAAACAAAAACTTTAACATTTTGTTTTATTTTTACCTTTGATAGTCTAGTTTTTTTTTTTTTTTTTAATGTGGTACTAAAAAGTACGCACTTCTACATTTTACAGTTTGTTTGTTTGTTCAAGCAGTAAAATTTAACCTTGTTTTACAATTTTAGTTAAACTTTAATGATACCAATTGTATATTAAAAACAAAGTAATGATAAAAGGTAATGTGAAGTGAATATCCAGAAACAGTATACTAAAGTTTCGAAAATAGATTTTAGGCCAAGAAGCCTACAACTAATGTAAATGAGGCTCAACAATATATAGTTTAAAAATTAGTTCAAAATTATGTTGTTTCTTCTTTTTCTAAACTCGCTTTGCTCGCTTCTTTTTCTAAACAAAAACAGTTCATTACTTATAGTTTACTCCTCCTTCAGTCACGAGGGCGTCGTTAGCTGGAGGGGGGTCGGGGGGGCGCGTCCCCCCATATTTTAGTCAAACATATTTAAAGAAACTATACTATTTTGTGTATATATAACTTTTGTCGGAAAAAGGATTTTGATTTTGATTCATCCGAGCCCCCCCCCCCTGTCCACAGATTTAAAAAGCTAACGACGCCAGTGCTTCAGCTTAATAGGGCCAAAAACTGCCTGCCTTTTTTCACAATTCGAAACAAACTTTTGAACCGCCTTTTTCATATTCACTTTGTCTAACATTGTTTCATTAACGCAGCGAACCGCTACATGACTGAGCCTCTTTTGGATCATAGTTGACCTAAGTTACTTGAAATATTGGAGGAGACACGTTCCCGGTGGGATTGACGCTCATGCCCTGTTCTTCCTTTCAAATAGGCCTAACCAACTGTTAACATCCATGAAATATAACGGACAGAATTATGTTTCTACATTTTTTTTACTTCTAATTTCTTAGGTATAACGAGATCCTTTGCACATAGTAGTGCTGAAGTTTTTCTTTTCAAATCAGTTACTTATGATGCTTAAGAAGAAATACTTTTCTAAAAGATGTGTAACGAAAGGAAAGAGAAGAAGAAGAAGAAGATTGAATTAATGACACTGTGTTGATGACTCGCACGTCAACACAACGGAACATAAAACATGAATACAGCAACATCTCAATTTGCGGCGAGTGAATTGTCAATGATGATGAGGAGAATGTTAGTAATGCTAAAAGATAAATTGATTCAACTAATCTTACGTCAAGAAAACAAAACACTTCTTTTATAAGGGAAAAGTTATTTGAGGGTAACGTACTTTTTGTCTCGTATTTGATTCTGCAGAGACCATTTGAGAATCCCTCTGGGGACTAGCATTCCAACGTAGATACTTATATTTGCAGCAAAAAATAGTTTTTTTTTTTTTTTTTTAATTCATGGGCGTGGTACGGAGAAGCTCCAGCACATTTTAGCTTCTAACCATTCCTTCTTTTTTTATATGTATCTTTTTTTTTTTTTTTTTTTTTTTTTTTTTTTTTTTTTTTTACTACTGGTGTAAAACATGCTCCGCACTCCGAGCTTATTTGGTAGCGCCACACGGTAGCAAAGAAGAAGTAATTAAATTTAATGTACAGACAATTTCTCAAAATAAAAAAAAATACTAATAAAAAGATATCTCCCTATAGGCACTTCCAAGTTTAAACCGAATCATTTTGAGGAAAAAAATACATACATGTACCTGAGAGAATTTCAAGCGATCTAAGTGTGCCGCTGAATGTTAGATATTTTTTATTGTTCTGCTTTATGCTTAGAAGTCCGATGTATAATTGTGAAATTATACAATGAACACCAGTAACAAAAGTATAATAATAATAATAATAATAATAATAATAATAATAATAATAATAATAATAACAATAATAATAATAATAATAATAATAATAATAATAATAATAATAATAATAATAATAATAATAATAATAATAATAATAATACAAATTACATTGCAGTGATTATTTCAAGGGATGTCCTCGGAGGGATATTCCCATCCGGAGCTAGTACTTTCCCACCAGGGCATTTCTCTGATTGTGTTCAAGCTGGGTATTAAAGTACAGACTCATGGTGGAAATACATGTTTGGATTTCATATTGAACCAAGATACTGCATGTTGAAAAGGAGATTAGTCATTTTTAGGTTAAAATACTAAAAGCTTTCTTCTTCATATATTCAGATTTATAAAATTATGATTAAAACTGCCTGATATCATTAGGTCGCCGCTCATGAGTTCAAGACTCACGTTCACTTATAAATGAGCCTAAGCTTGAGTATATATAATGTCGGTTTGATGTTTGTGTGCAAGGCTGATTGGGTGTAATGTTAGATATGTTAAGTAATGTGAGTGTGAGGTTCGAGGTACGTGATGTCGCGATGGGGATGTGAGTGTGAGCTCGAGTTCACGTGATGTCCGATTAATGTTGTTTATGTGAGGTCAATTTAGTTTGATGTCAAAATGATGTGAGTTTGAGGCTAAGACAGTTATGTTGTAAAAATAGTGGCGTGAGCATTAAGTCGACTGATGTGAGCATGAAGTCAGTGAGTGAGTGTGATATTCAATTGATGTTTTGGTGGGGTTGAGTAAGAGTGATGTTGAAATAATGTTACAATTTTGAGGTCCAATGAGCATTGTATCAAGACTAGGTCACGCTGAGTGTGATGTGGGATTAATGTTGTGAGTTAGAGTGATGTTGAGAAAATCGTGTGAGCTTATTATTAGAGCAAGTGAGGATGAGGTAAGAGGTCGAGTGGGGGTGTTAGGATGGTCACATAAGAGTAAGATTAAGTGAGCGTAATTTTGAAATGAGACACAGGTGTGAAGTTGAGTGGAATCAAGTCAAATTGATACTTTTGAACAAGAGAACATATAATCCAAATGGCTTCTCAATAATCCATCTAAACACTGGCTAAATTTCAACCGCCTTTTTCTTTACTTTACTGTTTTCTAATTTATTTGCGTTCGATAGCAATAAAGCGACGCTAGAAGTAGGTAAATCATGACAAATCTCCCTTTCGTACGAGCTAACTCTCCATCATGTTTAGTGAATTGACTACCTTAGCAAAGATTGGATGTATCTCTTGATTATAGAGACACAATCAAATGAAGACAAGATCAGAGACGGAATAAATGTAAAAGGCGTGTTTTGAGACTTGCTAATAAATCCTGACCTGTCATGTTACTAGTTCCTTAATCATATCCTTGTTTATTCTGTGACGCCAGCATGTTCACATCATGTATGGAACATTCATTCAGAGGATAAACATCGACCGTTTAAACTTTTATGCATATAATTTGTGTGTTAATTTAGTCAGTTGATCTGGACCCGTTACGTAGAAAGGAAATAAGTCATATATTACCTACTCTTTTTTTTTTTTAACCTTTTGTTTCTGTCTTTCATTTCATGTTAATTTCTTGGACTAGAAAGCTACAAGGCAAAATGAGAATGTCAAATGCTTTTAATTGGGGCGACAGCCAGTGTATTTAAATGCACGGGCTTTAATATAGACGTTAAGCTGGCATGACATGGGTTTTCAACTAAAGCTTTTTTTTTTTTTAACCATCCTCTTATTATAATTCAATGTTTAAAAATATTGTACCGACAGACAAGATCATGTTATAATTCTTCCACACGGAATTTACTTGTATTAACTTCATGTTTTCTCTTCCTTTATCCCGAAAAGGAAACTGAAGGGCATAAATAAGCTCAGATTGCTTATTTTAATATTCGATTAAGAGAGATGAAGTCTCTGTACGTTCGCCGTTTCTCTACAATTTTCAAAATTAGAGCGCAATGCAAAGATAGTAAAGTGTGTTCATATGGTTGTTTCCGAGAAGAGAGGACCGGAACCTTATTTTTTTAAGCACTACACTACGGTAAAGAAGCTATGTAATGATATACAGTAGGAAGTCGAAAATCCAAACTAATTGGGACCACAGGTAGTTCGGATCTTCAAATTGTTCGGATTTTCGAAAATGACCAAGAAAATACCATTTAGGCTTAAATATACTGTACGGTATGCTCTTTTATCGATACAGTAGTTATACAATATATACAGCAATTACAATACCATACGAAAGGATACTTACATTTAGTGTTTTTGAGGAACCTGCATGTACACTAAGTTACACTGTTCTTGTAACTTACACTTAAAACTTAGCTTGTATAGGCTAAGGGAAAATAAAAATAAAAATATGTATGACAAATAATTACATACGAATGAGCTTTAGTAAAAACACTGGCTTCACAGAACGCCGACGGACAACCCTATTGTTTGTTTATCGCTAGCGCTAAGACAAAATGTAAAAAGCTTCTAAGGATCGCGTTCGGATTTTTGACGTTTCGGATTTTTGACGTTCGTATTATCAAAGTCCTACTGTATATATTCTACTGTATAATCGGTTAAACATTGGACATAAGTGTGCCATAAGGTATAGTACACTACTGCACAAGTAGTAGGCCCCAACCAGTAGCGAATTTAGGATTTTGTTTCGGGGGACTATGCACAAAACGTGAATAGGCACTTATATTTTTCCTTCTGGGTGCCGACAAATTTTAATGAAGTTGTGTACATAACAAATTTATTTCGGGGAGGTTGAGCTCGTTAGCCCCCTTCCCCCCTTCCCTTAAATACGCTGTTGGCCCAAACCATTGCGGCTATGACCTCTTAACGTCTTCCCGAGTTACCAAAAAGCACGGATAAGCGAACAGAGACTAGTTCCTTTATGAGCCGCTTCGGCGCTATGTAATCTGTAGTAGCAATATTTTCTTTGATTATGAAGCACGCAAATGAAATAGCTATGACAGGTAAAGACTTCAAAACTTTCTCTCTCTTTCTTTCTTCCTTTTTTTTTTTTTTTCATTTCATTTATCTATTGAATATTTATAGAATAAGTAAACACACCTATTGTATCATAAAAGCTAAATTGTTTTTAAAATTGAACACAAGTAATACTGATTAAAGATAATATAATCACATTTACCGAAAACAAATCCTTTACAAACAACAGCACTTTCCAATCTCTATTCAGCAAATTTCGCATGATCAAAACGTATCATTTCAATATCTGCTATGTTCTTCAGCAAAACTGGAATTATTAGTTCACAAATTATCGCACTATGGTTCTCTGAAATAGGACACTGCAAATACGAATAGTGTTGCAAAAGGGGAAACAAAATAGATGGAAACAGTTTTCGAAACTCCGTTGGTAACAAATCGATGGGCCTTTTCAACATTTCTTTTCCACACTGAATCATGCATACTAGTTACTTTGTAGGACAGAACATTACATTTCTATGCAGTTACCTTGGTTATACTATATCAAGCTCATTCTGTGTACATGAAAGTATAATAAATAAAATTTAATATTATGTAGAGGCATAGAGCGTAGGGGTATATATGTAGTAGCGTAGGGGCATATGCGGCGCCTTGAGACGGCCGCATGATGTCAGAACTGTCACAAAGATTCTTTTAGTATAGTTTGTACTTGTTACAATTATTGCAATATAATATCTGTGAATGGAAAAATAAAGACTAACAACATTAAATTAGTTTATATATTTCATTAGAAAGTTTTCTACCGTAGACATTATAGTTACGTTAAGATCTAGTGCATAGGGCTATTTAAGCACGAAATTTGTAACTTTGCATTCGTTGAAGAGTTATGGGGTCAGCACAACACTTTCATTGCCGGCTCCGCTAACTGTTCCTTTCAATTAGATCTCCAGTTGTCTTCACGATGTTAGACAAAGGGCTTACTACCAATACCATTTCTTTTCTCTTCAACAATTATCCAACTAAATTCTGGCCGGACCAATATTGCTTGATTTCAGTGATCTCTCGGGAGCTGGAAGCCTAATACGCTTAGGGGGTTGACAAAACTACAACAAAACTCCTAAACATATAGTGTCACACAAAATATTAATGAGAGTTTGTCATCAAAAATTAATAGAATATTTCTTTTTGTTCATATGTTAATTTTCCTCTAAATACAACAACTTCGAAGTCCCAAGAGGATGATATTTTAACCTATAAGCGTTCTCTAAAGCTATGTAAACCATACAGCTATTTTGACCAATGAGCGCTCTTTAAAGCTAATCCCAGGTCATTTGGACCTGTAAGCGTTCTATAAAACTATACAAATTCGAAGCTCATTTCAACCGGTAATATATATACTATAAATCTCATGGATGTTGTTTCTACGTACCTATATTTTTTATATATTTTCTTGTATTAATGTCAAAGAAACATACCACATGATGGCGATCGTAAGATGTGTCTGTCGCGGGATGAAACTAGAGAAAGGTAGAATTATGCATAATTCTTTCCTAATTTATTTCAGTATTATTTCTTAATTACCTTATCCTTTAGCCTAATTATGGGACGTAAAACATAATATAAAGTATGGGAAATACAACTATGTTTCATAAAATAGGATTTTTTTTTTATCAATTTATAATGGATAGTTTTTTTTTCTTTAAGATTGTGTTTACGTATATGAATTTCACCATGAATTTTCATAGTTACCATCGTCTTTAACTGGATGAAAAGCTCTCCAATGACTCTACTGTTAGCGTTGAGTTGAGTTGATTTTGAGTTTAACGTCCCTCTCAACAGTGAGGCTATATGAGATGGGACCTACTGATTAACGTGGAATCCGAACAACATGAGCTCCCGCCGGGAATCAAAACCCGGTCTCCCACGCCAAAGGTGCGTATGCTAACCATTTAGCCACGAAGGAGCTCCTCTACTAGAGAGCGTGAGAGACGCGGGTTCGATTCCTTCGCTGGAAGCTTATGTCGTTTGGAAACTACGTTAAGCTACAAGTCCACGTCTCATATATGCTTGGTGTTGAAAAAGAACATTAAATTCTTACCAACTAACCAATTAATCGTGATTTTGTTTTGAATTTCTGTTCTATACACATTGGTAATGTATGCCTATGGAAACAGGTTTAAAACCAGCAAACATTTAGAAGGAAATACTACAAATGTAAGAATTAGTTACCATATGTACTAATATTCTTATCTACCTTTTCGCTTAATCGTATTATAAGCATTCTGTGCTAGTGTTTGGCAAAACTTACAGAACATGAAATAATTAAGAGAGATGTGCCAACACCCCTTATATAGAAGACGTTGGCGGTACTTCTTTACTACCCGTAAATGCAGGAAAACTTTTCTTTTTTTAAAAAAATAACGGAACTACAAACTAACTGATTAGCAGTGTAATAAACCCTTGTAACATTCTGTTAATATATTTCTATGTGGCAAGTATGTATATATATGTGTGTGTGTATTAGTGTAAATATATAAAGTAGAGGATAATTAAAAGGAGCGTGTTAATTATTCAATGGTGTTGATTAATTGCAGCCGGCAAGGCACTAATCTGTTACAGACACTTAATCTTCTGGCTAAGCTTTAATTAGAAATGGCTCGGCAATTTCTCATTAATTACACTGTCCAAAAAGCTAAAGTTAACAGCCGTAATTTTTGCACCTTCAGAAGGAACGTTTTTTGGGCGGTGGAGGGATTCTTATATACACATCGTCATATATAGTACGTGTCCATTCGTCCGTGTACATGCGTCTGATTATAATGGGGGGAACAGAGAGTATAAATTGTTACTTCTAAGACAACCAAGATTGATTTAGAAATTTATTTATACGCATTTTTTTTGCGTATAATATAAGTTATTAGTATTATTATTATCCGGAAGAAGAAAGAAAAAACCTTAGCGTGTTCATCTAGTCATCAAAATTGTACGCACTCATACGTCAAGACTTCAAATCATTTCTGCACTTTACATTCGATACACATTAATAAAAACTATACATAAAAAATTGTTTTTAATCGTCATCAACAATACTTTCATTATATATTTTAAATATTCTTTCCCCGCCCTTTATTTTAATATTTTTTTATATACATCTACTAAGTACGCATGAGGCACACTTTTCCATTAAGATGATAAATGTACTGAATGTATCGGTCTGCTCTCTCGCTGTCTTCAGTTCAGGCTTAATTGGAGTCGATTTCTTTCTTTCATTTGTCTTGTTTAGTGATAAATTCCATTTCTCTTTTTTAAAAATAAACAAAAATATGTTTAATGTTATCCAGGATGTTAATGAACTAGACGAACAAACTGTAAAACGTGTTTAATAAGAAAAAAAATAAGAAAAAGAGTTCATACGGGCACGTGGAGAATAGTGCATAGTTTCGGAGCTAGGGCCGCTCAAAAGCATGAAAAAATATATAGTAGTTAAGGAATGGTATCGAGACGAGACGAGATTTCATGCAGGCCCGGTTGACAAATAGTGGTTTTGATCTCGGTCTCGTCTCAAGTTGAAAATCGCCGTCTCGGCCTTAGTATCGTCTCTACCAATAAGATGCGGCTCGGTTTCTCAGTAGTAGAACGCCTACCTCTCGTTCGTGAGTTCTTGGTTAGATTCCCGGACAAGTAAGTTTGTGGTGGACAACATCGTGTATGTGGGTTTTCTCGGGGATACTCCATTTCCTCCCACTTGTTCATTCCACCAATTCATCCACCATCATTCACTTGCTTTAATCATCGTCATCCTTAGCCTAAAGGGCATATTCGTGGGACGTTAAACTCAAAGATTTCATTTCATTTTTCAACCAACAGATGTTTTGTTTGTCTCGATCTCGGTAGCGGCCTCGAGGGCCAAGTCTCAATCTCGTCGATAGTCTCGGAATAAATTGTGTGAAATTAAAAATGTATAAGTAGTGTCATCTTGTAGCCTGTCGTTTCCTCTTTTTCTTACTTCATTCTTGACTGAAGAACTACTGTATCCATTCAGATAAAGGCGCCGTCTCCTTTAGCCTAAAGAGCATAACCGTGGAACGTTTAACTGAAAGATTTCATATCATTTCATTCTCAGATCTAAATAAATAACTTTTTATTTGTCCTTGTGTTTTCAGATTCAATTCTCAGCGTGTGTGCCAAGCCTAGGTTAACAATGCTTCAAAAAAAATAAAAGTTTCAGTTTAACGTCCCACAAATATGCCCTTTAGGCAGTAGCCTAAGCAGGAATTTATTTCGGAGGAATCGAAACTCAATTTGACGATATTTTATATTAAAATTCCTAAAATTGCCCTTAAATTAGACGAATTAGTCCCAGAAGCGACAGTCCTATTAGCGACAGGAACTGTTATCTGTCCTATGAGCGACCGATTCATTTACATTGAGATGATGGAAGATGATATGATTCCATCTCGTACAATATGTTTGCCTCTGGAGTTATTAGCGCCCGAACAACCTTAGTATGAAATATGTACGTGCCAGTGATACTCTTCGTCAAATATATTTTTCCTCTACTGTGAGTGCAAATAAAACTTATTTTAATTTTGAGTTAGATTTGACATAAAACATATCAAACAATTTAACGAGACAACAGGGATATTTCCATGAAAAGTATATTCCTATATAATTATTAAAAATCCAGTTGTAATATCCCCTTTCTTGAAAAGCTCTGTTTTCTGTACTTAATTTGATTCAAATCTAATTACTCACTAAGCCCAGTAATATATTTTATTTTGAAAAACTAAACGTGTATCAGTTTCGCCGTGAATAAAATGAAAAAAAAGTCCATGACAAAAGACAGCTTTTGAGATCCCTTACATCTGATTGGCTATTCTCAACTAATCCCACCAATTACAATACAGTTCACTCTAAACAATCCAAAAAGTAAACAAAGTCTTTAAACTACCGTCCCCCCTATTGTAAGCTACTGAAACAAACTAATTGCTTAATTTGCCTTCCTCCCTTGTTTTGACTTATACATAAAAGCTTGTCGTGTAGCAATCTGAAATAGTACCTTATAGCTAGACGAACTGTTAAGTCCTGCGAGAGATTTGTAACTTGTGTAATAATTTCTTCGAATACACCGAGTTTTTAGATTTCTTTGATATCCTCAAGTGGTGAACACCCTCTTTCCATGGGCGCCCGATTGGGAGGCAGGGGTTGCCTCCCTGGCTCACAAACATGTATACGTAATATAGCAAACTACATATATTAAATATCAGATATACCAGACGTAATGATAAGAGATGCCCTTCCCTAGAAAATTTTCTTCGGGCGCCCCTACCTCTTTCTGATTTCTTTCTTATGCCATAAACATATTCAATCTAAACTTATGCTTCGTATAATTTTAACATGAAATTTTTAATTATATTAGAATCATAGACAAAGGCGGGGCAAAGACATCTAAGTATTTAGTTAGTTTTCCCCTTGATATAGTCAATGTATTCATAGAAATTAATTCAAAAATATAATATTAGGAAAAACGTATAAAAGATTGTTAATGTAATGAGAGCATTCTCACGTATTAAATTCAGGTAGAGCGAAATTTTTCTTAGTACATTTCGTTAGGTTCTAAATCACATTAGCATGAAACAAGTTAAAGAAGAGAGAACCTTATGTTCTTCCATTATCTTAGTATGAACGAATCAGTGACTCATAAGGCAGTTAATCGGTCGCTCATAGGACAGTTAACAGTTCCTGTCGCTAATAGGACTGTCGCAAGTGGGAAGACACCAATTAGACTAAATTTAGACAAAAGTCGAAATTTCAGGGGGTCCGGACCCCCAGTACCCACCCCCTGCGTATGTCCCTGCCTTTAGGCTAAAGGAGACGATGATTAAAGCAAGTGAATGATAATGGAAGAATTGGTGGAATGAAAATGTGTAAGGCAACAGGAGTACCCCCGAGAAAACCTACGGACACGATGTTGTCCGCCACAAGCTTACTTGGCCGGGGATCAAACCAAGGACCCCACGTAGCAGACATAAGCGCTCTACCACTGAGCCACTGTAACCTTCAATAGTGCTTCAGATCCTACTTCAAGGAATAGATCTTGTTACATGTATCTTCAGTACTGACAATGCAATTTAAATTTAATCGATCAAGTCCAATACCATAGTTCATTTCCTTCTTGTTGAATGAGTGTTATTCAGTCCTACATATAAGATAAAGTACTGCTGAACCCGTAATTTCGAACAAATATTGGGGTCGTATCTCACACTACAGTCCGCGTAGACATAAGGGAATAGAAAGAAGAATAATGTTTGTAGCACTATTATTAGTTAGTAAAAATTTTGCGCTGTACCTTGGGACGGGATGTAAAACTTGTCACAAGGCTTCTAACAAGTATGCTATTTCTAAATGATTCCATCGCTGTGACGCATCTCGAGCTACGCACGGCGATTTAACATTGTAAGAAGACTGCAGATAAGGGAATGGATTTCAGTAAAGGACGAAGCGAGAAAAGATGTAAGTATACTCCAATCTAGATAACATGAACTGTAAACTTGTTTATATATGTTAATTAAGACTATTATTCAATCTTCCTTTATGTCGTTTATTAATTGCATATCATTTGTCGGTTGTTTGTCAAAATACATGTTCTGCTGCATATAATTACATAGTATAAAATCCATAGTATTTTATATTCTTTGTATTTATTCATTAATTTCTTTTAACCGTATTTCATAGTATATATACTTAACAAGCAGAACTATACTCATAAGCATTAAATACACACTTCTTATAAATTACTGAACAGACATATCGGAGATATATATTTTTGATTGGAGTTCACAGAAATACGACGAAAGTTAGTTGCTTGGAGCAGAATCAGTTAAAATTAGTAACTCATATTTCAGTAATTCATAGCTACAATATTAAACAGTAAATACACGTTGTTTCAAAATTACTTAATTATGTCAGAATATCGTGACAAACTATAATAACTAAATATTATTTTCGATAGAATTAGAGTCAAATATTAGCTAGTAATCTTCATAAAATTATTTAACGTCTATCCTTTTAAGAATCACGGAGTAAAATCATATCAATAACTTTTTATTTATTAAAAAGAGAACGAAAGTGGCTCAGAATTTTAAGTCATTCTTGGCCAATACTTTGAAACAAGGTGCAGATAAAGTATAAGTCGGTCAAACTGAATTTGTGAAATATCATAATAACTCGACTCAAACATGAATAAACAAAAGTTAATCAAAACAAAAGACAATATGTAACGTTCCGTTACAATTTTTTTTAGAAAAGGGAAATATTAATATACAGTTTGTTACACATTTTTAATGTAAAATACTGGTTGATAGTTCTAACCAATTTTCTCGTTTAATTTGATACTCTTTCTCATTTCATGATTTTATCCTATCCGATTACGAATATTCTGCTCCTGCTCTCCTCCAATCAGGAGATTTTACTCTTGGTTCCAAAGGAAAGTAGGTACCATTACTTATACGAACGATTGTAGTAACACAACAAGAAATTTTAAACATATATTTTCCTTGATAATTCTTTAAGCGTATTTAAAAATAACGTTTGTTTACAAAAATATGTTTTCTGAATACTATGTCGACAACATGTTCTTTGAGTAATTAAAATGGCTGAATAGAATGAAATAGACCTATATTGAATCGGAAGTCAAAATCTTGTGCTGTTCAAAAACTTACAATAGCCCACGTTGTCAGAGGTCATTTGTCCTCCTTTCTGCATTGTATACACATATCGTCGTTGTTTCCATAAACTTGCGAATTTAGTTGTTCCAAGATATCACAAACTGGCGAATATACAAAAATATGGTTTTGAGAAATTTGAAGTTTTTAAAAAATGGATGATTTCATTCACTAGCGAATCTATGTAAAATTTTACATAAATGTCAAATATTAATAGAGGTTAATGAACGATATCTTAAAATACAGTTCATGATACATTTGCCTTATAATTGACATTGTAAGCTGAGATTTATTGCTTTGAATCTATCTTCGTAAATCTTTTTTTTACAAATTCGCCAGTTCCTTGCTCGTTTAAATAACATGGTTTTCATAATCGACAATAGCGAATTCATATTCTCCTCAATTCGAAGGACACTAGTGACAAAAATTCAAGTGCCTACGCTACTACTGTACAGAGTAATCACAAAATCCCATTACCCTCCAATCGCGTGTCCACATATTCATAGATGGTCGCATTGTATTAATATGGGATCATGGTAGAGGACAACTTCGAGGTAGTGTGACTATTTTTTAATATTTATTCCAGAGTGTCTGTGTGTAGACCATCGTTTTCCTAAGAGTATGATTCTTCTCCATGTACATTCATGTCCAAAATTATTGTCGCATGTCTATAAATATATTGTTGTAGGAATATAATTTGATAACGAATTCGCCCGGTATTTCTTATAATGTTAGTATGTGTATAATAGGCAAAGACATGTATGTAGCAAATTTCATGTCAGAAGAGCAGTAAATAAGAACAATAAAACGAAAATAAAACTTTCTTGTCAATTTAGCAACACTTTGTTTTACTCATTCTAATTTTCTTTTTTATAATTCTTTTCCTATGAAATTTACCACAAATATACATTTTCCGATTATACAATAATATTAGTATTAAAAGTACTCTGCAAAATCATTGTGAAATTATATTCTTCCAAGAAGACAGTTATAGATATGTGACAATTATTTTGGACATGAGTGTACAATATGAAATTTCTCGCAACATTGCTGGAGTGGTGGCAGTAAATCTAAGTCGCACAACATCCTTAAGTTCATCAACTGCCGAAAAGCTTTTACAGGTCAGCCATCCTGAGTGAGACTTTCATCATTCACACCAGGCAAATGCCGGAATGGTACCTCACAACTAGGTTCCAGGCCGCTTCCTTCCTTTCCCAATCCTTTCTACTTTCCCTTTCCTCGGATAGTGTGCTCGCCGAGGGACGTCATCCCTCATACGTGACGGGCTAAACATGGGCATAAATGCTGAAAGCCCAGAAATCTGATTCCTAACCTAACCTAAAACATCGTAAGTTAGTAGCGATTTCATTAGGACCTCCTTTTTTTAATCCTTCGTGCCAAACATAATTTTGTCCGTCCTTAAGTTCATAGATTGTGAAATTGTAGGTTGATTGCTTTCGTTTACAATACCATTCCCCGATAGCTTGGTACAGAGTAATTGTATTGCCTGTTCCATATCAAAGCAAGTTGCGACGATCTTTGGATCATTAGAGGTGCGTTGTTTTTAAAAATCTTAAGTTCTCTTATCTAGCCTTTTGGTGAATGTATCTATGAAACTTATCTGTTAGTAGCTGAATTTCGTTTAGTCTCTTTTCCGAATTGTTTCACCCAGGGGCGTCATTTAGGGAGGGCAGGAGGGGCAATTGTCCCCCCAAGACTTTGAGGAATACATATACTTTAATAGATTGTCTACTAATATACTAGTACAAAATGTTAAAGTCTTATGTCGGTGGTGCTCTTTCCCCCCTCAAGCGAAGTCTGAAATGACGCCCCAGTGCATAACTCCTTCCTTGACGCACTAAATTTCAGTTTCATGGACACAAACACTGAGTACCAGTGGTGCTATTCTAATTTTCTAACAACCGGTTCTCTCTCTCTCATATATATATATATATATATATATATATATATATACAAGATAGACAAAATCAAAGCTTTTACTGGATATCACAAGTGACAAATAGCGACCCATACAGCATACGAATAGAAGGTAGTGTGACAAAATTATATAGCACTGCTAATATATTGGAAACGAATTGTCCAAAATAGGTAGTTGTCAAAGAGTATTGGAAAAACCTTTATACAGGAAAGGATCGACAATTGTTGATAATGACATGTACGTGTTTCAAATATATATAATGCTCACCACTTCGCTTATATAACCCGTTTTCATTCTTGATATCTGAGTACTTGAGATTAAGGAATAAACGCTTATACCTTGTTCTGAGAGATCATATGTGTAACCCTGTAGCTATAAGAATTTCTTTAAAAAATAAGGACACTTAAAATAAAATTTACCGTTCCCCCACCTCATCATTAATCTTCTGATATGTACAGAGCAAGGCAAGGTTCTTTAAATTGGTCAATTGGTTTAGGCTGTGAAAAAATTTATATTCAGCAAGCTTCTTCTTCCAGCTACATGCGTTTGCGTCTGAGTTTATGACTGGGTATAACAAACGGTTCTGCGAACTCGAAACAAATTCTAGCAGAACCGGTGCGAACCGGCTGAATAGCACCACTGTAGAAAGAAAAATGAAATGAAATAAAATGAAATGAATGAGAGTACGATGTAAGATTACTAGGAAACTCGGATTTCAAAGATGGTACATCTTAGTAATTTTTAGTGTAATTGACAAGTAACGGATTTACCTCCATGAAATGAAAAATTAATGTACTTGCAATACATTGTATTTCGTCACTCAAATACTGATAAGAAACAAAATGACAGAATATAATATTAGAAACATTTTCTTTTTGTAATAACAATTAGCTCTGTTGATTTTGACTTTAACGTCCCTTTCAGCAGCGAGACTATATGAGACATGGACTTACTGATTAACGTGGAATCCGAACCACATGAGCTTCCGCCGGCAATCGAACTCGAATCAGCAATTGTTGATGCACAAAGTGCAACATAAACATTTAATTACAAGTAAGAAAATAAAGTAAAAAGAAGAAAAGGTTACTTTTGTTACAGTTTGTTTCATTTACTTTAGTAAATACAACTATGACATCTATTGTCCATAAAAGCAAAAAATGTGGCAAATGTGAAGATTCTCCCTTTATACGTTTCACAAAGAAATAAATTAACATTTGCCACTTCTTGAAATTGTGATTCATATTTTCTCCGTATTCGCCAATATAATGTTGCTAATATCCTACAAAATAAGCAGACTTCGAGTCTTAAGTTTTCGTTCACTAGTAGAACGCATGTATCTAATAGTTTTCATAATATAAACTAAAAGAGTGCATTTTTTCATATTCGCCGGTTCGTAATATTTTGGAACAAGTAAATTCGCCAGTTCGTAAAAATAACGACGATATGAGTGTGGTCTTCCAAGGGCTGTTGTTTCACTATCGTAAAATTTTGGATAAAGATAATTTCAGTAATTTTTATCAATACCAGAGACGAGAACAATACTGCCTCAGCCTCGTCTCAGTAATGTCTCGAATCACCAGGGTCTGTCTCGCTCTCGTCTCTAGTAAGTCTCAGTATGTTGAATCTCGATTTATAAACATCTATGACAATGAGACGAAACCGAGACTAAAATCTCAGCCTGGATACCATTCCTCATCGTAGCACGCATTACTTTGAACAGCGAAACTATGGAACTTGCTTTCCGTAACACTTCCGACTAGTCGCAAATCTTTTTTTTTTTTATTTATTTATTTTATTTTATTTTTATTTTTATTTTATTTTACTGTATTTTATTTTATTTTATTTTATTTTATTTTTATTTTTTTTAATTTTTTTATTTTTATTTTTATTTATTTATTTATTTATTTATTTATTTGTTCCGTGCTATCAAGACACCATGTGGGCTAGATGTAGTTCTCCAGATATGAGGCTTACAAGAAAATTTTTGCCTGAAATATATTGGATCTTTTTATCCAGAAAGAGCCTGCATAATTAGGATGACATTATGGTAGGAGATTAGAATGATTAAATGTATGCAGTTTGTAGATGATATGGTACTTGTGGCGAAATCTGATAAGAAAATCAATAAGATATTAGAAATCTTGAGGAAGACCTGCGAAGAATATGGGATGAATATAAATCTTAGAAAGATAAAAGCCATGGTAATTGGAACGAATTGGTCGGTCAAATTTAGAAATCAAAGGAGAGAAAATGGAACGGGTGACTAGTTTTCAATACCTCTCTCTTTCTGTAAGCATATATATATTTTGTGATTTCTCTAAATATGACCTAAAATCGAATTTATATTTAAATATACACAATGTTCGTATATATAGTCTCATCCTATAAGAAGATTTTTTTGTGCGTCCTTAACGGATGTCAACGGGTATGATATTAATCCAGAAGTATATAAGTAAATGCTAATATTCTATTGGCCAGGAGTTGAACTTTTATTTTCTTACTTAAGCCGCCAGTAAAATACCACAGAAATGAATCATCAGCATATTTTGAAGGCTCCAGTTAGTTGTAAATCGGGAATTCTTGTTGTGACATGGTGTTTCCCAACGACAAACGCAATTACAGAACATAGTTGCCAAGTTAGGATTAATAGTGGCACTCTTGTGACCCCAGTAAATTCCACTGAATCGAAAGCAACAACATGCACGTACGTACGGTTGAAACTCAGTGAACCTGACTGAGCGAACAGATATCTTGTAGCTTTAGGTCCTAACCTCTTTGACATCAATTCTCCCAAACTCGCTCGTAAATTTTTCATACTGTCGGCAAAAGATACCTTTGCTAAGCCTTTCTTTATGTTTCAGTTGAACATACATGGCATTCAATTACACTACTCATTCGTTCGGTGCCTCTTTCTATATTTTCTTACCTGCTAGATTAGCTCTGAGAAAGTTTGGCTTCAAATAACCTCTGTAGAACGAAGTCAATACCTCAATTTACTAATTACTTACTGCATACCTCGTTCACTTTTCTTTTCTTTCTCAAACGCGGCATTAAACAAAGGATTGGTTTCTTGTTATAATTCTTTAGTTACGTTTTTTTTCAGAACCATAGACGTACTTGACAAGATCTTAATACTAAATCAGCCAGGGCAAATATAAATAAGCTCAATTAGCTATTTTAAACTCAATCCCAATTTTTCTTACAATAAACGATTACTAATATTGGAAAGAATATTTATTTTTGGAGAGTCCCTTTTCTGTACCTAGACTGTATGAAAAGTATACTTGTAGGAAGGAGTAACTAGAGGGGGCCAGGGGTGAGCAGGTCCCCTAGAACAATATTACCACCCTGTTGATTCGCGGGATGAAACGGAGGTAGTTCTCAAAAGTAAAGCCTATCTCAGGCGGGCCTGAAATAAGGATGTGATTCACAATCTTTAACTCACGACCTTATTTAACGACCGTGTGAGAAGTATCTTGTCCTTAGTCCAGGTTGAAATTTTCTGCTCTCCTTATTTGGTTCCTGACTTGGAAGAAATAGAAGTAGTTTCTATTTTCTCCTGAACTTGCATACAACTATCAATCAGAAAAGAGTAGCGCCTGACGACATTCAAGTTTATTTCTCGCTGTCGTTTCAAAACATGGCTGCCTGGAAATGTTTTAATAAACTCGTATTAATAGTCATATGAAAAATATGATTATTTATTTTTTTTTATTTTTTATTTTTTTTTTTTTTTTTTTTTTTTTTTTGTATAACGTGAAGCACGATTTACATTACAAAGAAACTCCACGAATAGAGGCCTTAGAGAAAGCATGCAGTGAAGTAATGAGTGTCCGCCTGAACACTACAAAGTATTAACAAATGTAATTACATCTTTTAAAAGATTAAAAGTAGGTGATTTAAGTATATTGTGCAATTTGTATACAAAGCGATAATGTAATATGTTAAAAGAAAAAGAGACAACGATGGTTAATTGTCATCAATGATGTATGGTCTTCGTGTAATTTTAGGGAAGGGTTGTAGAATGCTGACGCATTACAAAAGTCCCAGTGCAGTGCATGAGAGGACCCTCTCCCCGGTGGTATAAGTTGACTTTATAGGGTATGTGGGTAGAAGAGCTGAGTGGATACCCTCAGTACCTAAACTATGTAATAACTGATCTTCCTCCTTTATTTTATCTTTCCGCGCCTGATAACTGCATTCATTTATGTAGTTGGCCAAGTCATTTGATTTTCAGTTCTACAATTTGGAGGATGTAAAGACCTACATACCTTCTTTCAGCTGATACAGACTCCCTCGTGGTTCGTGGCTTGCTTCCGAATTTTAGGAGTTACTAATTCCAGTAGCGCATGATTTTTTTTTATTTATTTTATTTATTTTTTTTTTTAAGGAACGAGGATCTTCTGCAATCACCATTGAAAATACGGTGCTTTCCTGTGCATTATTACGGCGAAGAATCCACTCCCTGGTCCAGCAGCTCCTCCTTTTCCCCGTTTATTGGAGGGAATGGGAGGCTTTTGTGCCAACAACAAAGCAGACATGGTTGCTATCGCTATTTCACCTCTTCGGATGAACTCATATTGCGAAATAGAAAAACAATAATGTTTAGGATTAAAACAGCTGATTGCCCTGTTCTTCAAGTGTTTTTTTGGCTGTTTAATACAGCAGTCACGAGAGGGTCTGATCGTAAAAACGTGGATCGTCTGAAACCCCTACATCACCGCTGGACAAAAGAAATTGCATGCAGTGTGCGAATTAGATAATCTATATTGGGGGGGATAAAATTAGGCCAAAGGACATAGTCTGAAGGTTCAAATTTCAAAATGAGACAATAAATGCCTTACCCCCATATATATAATAGACCTATGTATGTGTGTGTGTGACCTGTAATAAATGAGAGATTTATTTAATAAATCTACCGACAATAACTATGCACATATATACTGTCTGACATACATACACCCCACTAAACCTTTCTGAACGTGTTTTAATGTTGTACTCACTCTTGTCCCCGTAGCTCTCTAAGGTTTATTTAGTTAATAATTTGGCTCGAGCGATAGCCATGATCACAAGCATATGTTAATTTTTCCACTCATATTGAAAGCTTCCACTTTGCATTAATACATACAGGTTGCGAAAAGAAACCTACTTCAGTCTTGTGAAAACCACTAAAATTATCAGTTAAACCGGACATTTTTTTTTTTTTTTAAGAAAATCTAGATATTAGCCTATCAAATAAGAAATGGATTGTTGCTGGCCCCGATTTCTCACATCAAGGTCAAATCGAAGGCCAAATATTTAAAATCTCTCAATTCAAATTTCGAGCTTGTGCTTCTACTTCCCGCTAAAGCTGTGCTCATCACGAATTTTTTTCTCCAAATATCGATTCTGTGATGGGCACGGAAAGTCAACACTTAAAAATTACTTTACTGTTAGGTTGAAGATGAGTTGATTCACTATGGGCTACGTTATTCAAATAAAGTAAAACATTGCACTGAAGTTTTTCAGACAACATTAATTGCGTGGACAGCAAACTGTACAGCGAAAAGATGGAAAAATGAAGGGTTAACTTTAAAAAAAAAAAAAAACCGCTCCAGTTGAAATGCTTATACAGATACGGACAATGACACGGAGAACCAGTCTTATTAACAAATGCTGAAACAAATCTTGAATTATTCGCTTATTCACCTAAAAATCACCTTCATTAACATGTCTGCTCACCAGGAGCGTATCCCCCAGCGTGTACGTTAACATATACTTACGAGAGAATACCTATATCTCAGATTTTGAGTACAGTTTCAAAAGTTCATTTCCGTAAACTGTAAAAGCAGTGATTACTATGCTAATTATCACAAATTAAATGCAACTTTTGAGTTGCATACACACAACCTACTAGGGAATGAAGACCATGTGCTAACAAAGAGTACACTGGAAAATGAAATAACATGTTATAACAAAAATTAAAATAAGATGATAATCGATACAAATATAGAGGATGAATAAGACATATCCGAACTTCGCCAAGTATGGTAGAAGAAGCTATTTGTTTACTTCTTCTTGGCCAACAGCTAAGAACATTTATAAATCTATATGTGGCTTTGTTATACGCAATTAGTACATTCAAATTCACAAACGATGACGAACTGAAGGGTACGAAGGTACAGTTGCAAGTAACAACCGTAGTCATAATAATATAGTTCTACTAAACAACGTTGAAAATAGTAGGTAATTAGGTGGTAAGTAGAAATGACCAAAACTGAACAGTTTACATCGATCATTTCGAAATACAGATAGAAGATTAAATTTACAAGAAATAACAAAAATCAGTGAAATTTGGAGTTACACTAAGCATAGTTTGAGGGGGAAAGCGAGCATCCCCGGTGGGGATACTTCAGCTGACTTCTTTGGGGGGGAACAAAATGTGATTGAGGGGGGAAATCCCCCTCATCCCCCCCGGTAATTCGCACCCTGCATGTAAGTTTGAGTTAAGCAACACTGTCAAGTTTTAAAATTTTTTGAGGCCTCAATTCAGGTCCATGTCACCATGTGAGAAGGGCTTAAGGAACTATGCCTCCCTACGCTGCAAGCGAACTGATGTATGAAATTCTGCGTTGCTCTCACGTAGACCAACCCGTTTGCATCGACGTTGCCACCGCAATGAAATGGAAGACTGCTTCGGGAGAAAATATTATAGAAATGTTATGTTCCTGATCTAAAACAGTAACTCAGAATTATAGAATATACTTTTCTGAGAAAATTGATAAAACAACCATAATTCTAGCCTCATTTGTTCATATTTTACAATCGTTTTATTTTCATGTGAGTTCTTATTGCGGTTATTGTTTCATTATGAAAGTTTATTTTCAATCGAGAATTAGCATAAACAAAATAATTTTCTGTATCGCTTCTATCCTTAAATTTACGTCATACACAACGTTATATTAGGCACAAGATCAATTATAGATTCAGACGATTGGGATAAAGTATTCTGGTGATGGAATATACAACTGTATGGTGAGAATTCGTCCTTCTGCAGAACTGTTCAAGAACATTAACCTCAATTTAGGTAAATCATTTAAATAGCATTTCAATTATTTATCTCATAGACAACATTTATTTGTAACTTATCAAACACAGATGATTAGTTGGAGATCACAATTAAGTTAAGCGGTGCCGGCTCAGGTCACAGGAAAGATGTGTGACCGCTCGTCCTCATTCGGTCATGTTGGCACTGCGGTGTCCACCCAGCGTCGTGAGGACAATTGGGGAGCTACTTAAAAGAAAGACGTAGCGAGTTTTGGTCTAGAAAGCCAATATTAAAGGCAAAGGCAGCCGATGTGCTAAATACAGATCACTCCAAAGGCATGAATATAAAAAAAAGTCGGTTGGTAGGCTTTGGCCCCCTGCAGGGCTGTTGCGCCAGAAGATTAGTTTTTAAGTTTAAAGAATTTCTTTCCCTTGCAGCAAAAGGGAAAAAGCGTTTCTGCAAAGCAACTGAGCGATATAAATACAGTGGAGTCCCGATAATCCGAATTAATTGGGACTGAACCCTGTTCAGATTACATGATTGTTCGGATTAGCCGTAATACAGTAAAATCGCGGTTTGAAGCAGCTGAGCGGGTCTATTGTGTTGTAATACATAGCGAATAGTATTTCAAAACACGTTTTCTGACTACAGTATATGTACTGTAGAAGAAAAATGTTTAAAATGTTGGAAAAACTTGATGCCTTTATTCTATTTCAAACTTTGTGTAATTGTCGTAATGTGGCCTAAATACAGGTATTAAAGAAAAAAAAACTGTATTTTAACTCAAGTTTACTTTGTTATCTACGAAACCATGCTCCCATTTTCATCCTTTTAGTTATTAATGTCCTAAAACTGTGTATTTTTGCCACAAAAATGCCTCCCGGACCTGATCGGATTACCGTGACTCCACTGTACTTCAAAACTGATTTTTGTTTTCTTTCCAATCATATGGCAGTGGCGGCTCGTCATCCAGCTAGATGAGCAAGCAACACTAATCTATTTTGATCCAGTCTCTGCTGCTCTCTTATACACAAACACGCACACATATCCTTACCAGGAATGCCCACAGTATAATCCCAAGAGATGGCAAAAGATCGACACAAGTTGAATCGCAATACACATTTTCATGCACGTATGCACATATTACTTCATGTAAATACAATAATTATTTACTAACACTGCACAATGTTAACTACAATAAATATACTATAGTAGTACGAGATTAATATAAATAAATTAAAACTATATTGCTTGAGTAAGTAAATATGTTTTAATATGTATTTCGAAGACCAGAACCCGCTTCGAAAATTCAAAGTGATATACTTCCACCGTACGGGAGATCATCCACGCGACCATTTGGATTTGTAAAAGTAAAATTATTCGACAGTCTTATTGCACATATCGCAACATTATCATTGAAAAATAGATGTGGTATGTAGTTTTGTTTGCTGTGATAGCAACATAATCAGCATCTTTTATTTCCTGTTTAAAAGTATCATGGCACACGTCGAGCATGCACTGCAGTATCCAGTTATTAATATATTAAGATGTCTCTCCAAACATACTAGCCTCCTTAAGATGGTCTTTCGAGATCGAACCTAATTCATAGACAAAACCTATAAGATGTCTAAAAATGCCAAGTATGAATTTTGGAAAGGTTTCTGTTTCGTTGTGTCCTCCAAGCACTAGCTCAAAGGTCCCTTAAAATTTGACAAAGTAACATTTACTGACTTGAATCAAATCTGTGATCGGCTTTGGTGTACAGTTGTTTATAATTTTCACTTTATCTTTGAGTATCAAACGGGGGGGGGGGGGGGGAGTACGTGTTTAACAGCACCATCATTTCAGATATTGCTGGGGGATGGGGTCTTGCATGTAAGTAGATTTCGACATTTTTCATTGGCATATTTTTATTCTATTGATTAAAATATATATAAACCTCAAACTCAGAGGAAGCAATTACGCCCATGAAGTACCAAATGCCACCTTGGTTTTTAATCTTTTGAACACAATTTGATATCCCCTCTTTACACAAATTTTAATATAACTTTTGAGGTCTCTTGTGGCTATATGGTAAGCGTATGGGCCTTTGGTGTGGTAGATCTGGGCATTCCGTACCAGTCTTCTCAAAATTCTATGCAGCAACGCAATGCAAAAAATGCGAAAAGTCATTATAATTCCTATGCCAATAATCGCAAACTAAATTGCGTTGACGTAAAATGTTATGAAATGTGCCCATAAGTTCCAACTCCGGTTCTTATCAGATGCCGACGTAATGGATGTTGTTTTATGTGTCGGATGGTTGGATCAAACACTGCTTGACCAGTAGCGGCTGCCCACCGAAAGGGGGCGCTAAATCAACGCGGGAATGTGCTGACTGATGGCTGTTGTGGTCTCAAATACATTGTGCCTAACTATGACCGGGGTCGCTGGGAAATGTTAGCCCACATCAATTTGTACACTCACAGTGTGCGCCGTGGCATTTCCCCTAGCCTAAGGGAAGTGAAGCCCTATTGAGGAACCAGGCCCGTATGCAGGGGCGTCTAGGGGGGCCGGCCCCCCTAAATTTTTGCTCCCCCTAAAATTTTCATGGTAGGCTTGCAAATAAACTATAATATGGTGATGAACTATAATATGGTTGGATCGGGCCCCCCTACATTTTTGGGCTGGCTACCAGCCTATGAGGAACAGAAGAACCTGAAGATGTACAGTCCGCTGGTTAAATTACAAGGCTTGATTGAATAATTAATAAATGTGTGTATATAGTGTAGCTCCTACTAACAAGAACTTACCTGCCAACCCTGACCATTCTTGGCAGTGAAATAATTCCGATTACCAGCACTAGCTCTAACCCCTTTCAGTGATTGGTAAACAATTCCGATCAATCTGAATTGCTAGTAATAGGGCATCTGATTTTCTTCCCTTCGTTGTTCGGCCTTCAGCTGAGCATTACAGTTTTTCCGAATGTTAGAAGCTAGACGTGGGATGGTTTTCTCAGCTTGCTGAATTTTATCCAGGCACACCTTTTCAAACTTATTAACACTATTAGTCACCGTTTCTTTGTCTTTTTCTGTCAGAAGACTGACAGATAGCTTCTTCTGAATGCTAGGAGCCAAGAACTTATATATCATGACCCTGCATATTTCTAGTAGACAAAGTTAGTGCATACGGGACCTGGAAAATACATGGAGGTCTGTGCCCAGGCCTGGGTGTTACGAGATTTGCGGGCAGTCCTCAAAAAATCCTTTCTGTTTCTATTCTCCATCATCAGTCTGCTGTGAGACTGGTCACCTTTACCTTCTCTCGGTTGTTTTGGACTGAGAGTAAACCTTCACCCTCTTTCGGGTGCTGTGGGCTGAAAGACCACTTCTTACACCTCCTAGGTTGTGGACTGAGAGATTACTCCTAACCCTACTCTAGACTGCTGTGGGCTAAGAAACTTCCTACCGGACACTCATCTTACACCATATCATACTGAATTAAATAACAGATATAGATATCTGGATCTTGATTATAAAGTGAATTGTACTATAGCTTGTATAAATGTTGACACTTTTATAATAAAAGGGTGACGGAAAACGAAATCCCGTGTATATTTGTCTCTACCTAAAGAGCATTAAGATATTTACTCATTTGATTGTCTCGTGAACATCTGAACCAAACTAAATATATTATTCATATCACATTTGTAGTTAGAAAATAGTATTAATAGTAAGACACACACTACGATGATAGGTCAATTTTTTGTATTGTTATAATATACTGAATGTTGCTAATAAATCGAGTACTCGTACCTTTACTACAATGCTACATTCGCCCGCTGAAAGCTGACTTTCTCATTGGTAGTTTGGCAATAACGGGCTGCAGACTCATTGGTTCACGCCATTCACCAGTTCGGGCGGCTGACGCGGATTATAGCACAATATCCTAGTTACGCCAATGAGTGTACTAGCATCAGGTTGCCTATTACACAAGAGCGCCACAGTGTAACAGTTATTTTTCATTCTTAAATTACTACATCTACAGATAGGTAGTTTGGACTTATTCTATTTGTGAGGCAAATGCGAATGTCCATATATATTCTCATGCGTGGTTTCTGAAAAAAAAAATCGGGCAAAACGAACTTTTATGACACTAAAAGTTATCACTAGTTACTAATAATAACTCAGTTTTCATTCTCATGGAACGCAGTGTTTATTTATTTATGAAGTATATGTGTATGAAAATATACAGAGTTAGTAGCAGATTCTATCGACATTGTTTTGTTTTAATAGTGACACACACGTATTCCATTCGTAATATTGACACCAATACTACTTGTAATTTCTGGGGGGAATAAATTACAGCCTATTTCAAGTGTGCCCTCGGAAAATATATGAAACATACTTCAGCCTTGTGGAAAGAAGTAAATGACCTCGCCTGTGTTGCCAATTTGTCATTTAGTTATTTGATCTTGACGAGTGAAGATCGTAAGACAGTGCACAGCGAAGCCTGTCAATATGGCAACTCTGTAAACATTCAGTTATTGAAAGATCTCTGCCAAAACAACTTGACCCTCCCCTTTCGAACAGGAAAACTCACATGGACAGCAGCGCCAGCAGGGGCATACTTGAAATAGAAAGACTCTAGTAGGTTACTTCATGTAAATATACTTGTAAATATAATTTTGAACAATATTATTTAGCGTATTGTTAAGATGATTGACCCCTAAAGATTTCATTTTAACCAAATGGAGGAATTACTCATTTAGCTTCAAAAGCTATTCAGAATTTTGTAGAATTATTAATTAATCAATCTTTAAAAATATGTATAACATCCGTTCTGGAAAGCGATTACCTTTTTTTTTTTTTTTTTTTTTTGTACAGCAATTGAAGAGGATCTTGGACGATGTTCAAAACTGTTTGTCCTTTTGAACTGTATTGGTAAACTCTGTTACATTTCGTTGACAAGCCACTGCACTTTTAAAAGAAGTGTACTACAGTACTTAATATCCTTTTTCGAGTTCTAAACAACGAGATTTCTTACGGCATTACAAACATCAGTTTGTCGACCTACATGCAGCGAAACAACACACTACATAGAACGAAAGAAGAAGAAAAAAAGATAAACAACTCTTGCAAGTCATATTTTTTCCTACACTTAAATCAAACATTTAACATTCCATTAGGATTTAGTGCCTGTGTATTTACTGATTTTATAGGCAACTATAAAAGAAAAGTCTCTCTTGAACATTTGAGAAAAAGGTCGCCAATTTAATGTCTGTTGTTAACATTTGCGTGTATTGTCAACCGGACTTACCAAACTTCTGTACCATCTCACAAGCAACACTTTGAAGTCTCTCGCCCTACCTTCTTTCTATAAGAACAACTTTTATATTCTGTGAGCATGTGATGTTTTTCTTAGAGATTTTTTTCTAACCAGCTTTGCTTGATTTCACACGCACTGTGAATTTTCGATGCGTTTATCTATTCTTACTAATATATAAGAGAAGGTCTCTGTGTACGTCTGTCTGTCATCATACATCTATATGTCTGCCTGTCATAAGATTTTCGCATAGAAAGGATACCCTAGATTCGCCAAATTTTGTATCGTCACTATATCTAATCGTGTACGAAGTAGTTTTCTTCGATTTTCGACTTGAGGGGTTCAAATTTAGAAGCCTCTTTAAGCTAGACAACCCAAATTACTATACTATGTTGGAGGTTTCTAATCTCTATTTCATGCAAAGAATAGGCACTTCTGCTTATATATAAAAGAACATGGATGTATGTATGAATGTTTGTGTGTCTGAAATCACATCTTCATATAGACAGGACTCAAGGTCACCACATTTTGTACACAAATAGATTTTCACCATATATTATCGCATACGAAGACTTTTTTTTTTTTTTCAATTTTCGAATCGAGGAAGAGATTTGGGGGTCGAAATCTATGCAGTATGTATACTTACAGTGAATCAAATTCCCTGTGAAGTAGGCAACTTGACCATTTTCCCTGTGATTCACGTTAAATATATTTCACATATATTTAAGTTTTACGTCCCACGGTTATGTCGGCTAGGTTGAAGGAGATGGTAATAATGAGTAATGAAGAAAGTGGGAGAAAACGGGAGAATACCGAGAAAACCAACGTACACGGTGTTTGCTCGCCACAAAGTTCACTTGGCGCGAGCTGGGATCGAACCAAGGACCCCATGCATCAGAGGTAAACGCTCTACCACTGAGTCACCGCAAGCCTCTCAAGCCTCTCAGGTCGTTGTGTTCTTTGTGGGGTACGGTGGCTCAATGGTAGAGCGCTTGGTACAAAACATCGTTTGTCCTGGGTTTTCTCGAGGTACTCTCGTTTCCTTCCACTTTCTCATTTCACAAATTCTTTCATCATCATTCATTTGGTTTAATTATCGTCTCCCTTAGCGTAAAGGGCATAATGACCCAGATAGCACAAATACTTGCGGCAAATTTTTGCTTCGTTTAGTGGAGCAAACAATCTGAAAGTTTGCGAAGGCAAAATTTCTTAATATTTATTAAAAGCTTTCAATATGATCTAGAAATTTTCGCTAATTTGTAAAAATAAATTCACCACTGCAATTAACTTGCATCTTTTTTGAAAATATAGCGTTGAAATTTTGCTGTCGCAAACAGTTTGCAACTCTGTAAAAAACTTGTTTCGAAAAACTTGCTGAAAGCAAATATGTGATGATATTACCGAGTGCGCGCAAAAACCAATACACTAGAGGACTCCAGAATAAACTCACTGGTCTCTTATCAGATGTTTTTATTGACCCAGGCTGCCGGACGTTATTTTGTGAATGTGTGTGAGAGTAAGTACAGGGATATGATCGTTGAGTAAGTAGATAAATTGCGATATTCTTTGTCTGTGCGTTTATCGTTTAATGCTTGCCACAAAGAAAAGACGGATCCACATTATAAAAATTTTGATGTTTCATAAAGTTAGATTTCACTTTATAAATTTGCAGCAAACATTACCTGATACATTTGCAGCAAACATGATCTTGCGATCGTGAAAACACTTTCTGCAATGTTGCTGCAAACCTTTTAATATTTTTACCAAATTTATCAGCTCATTTTCGGAAATTTTGTCAAAGAAAATTTGCAGAAAATATTTGCAGCAAAGTTCTGGCAAACTTTCTTGCTGTGCAGTCGCAAACATTTCGTTTATATTGGCAGATGTTTTCATTTTTTGAGGCAACTTTGCTGCAAACTCAGCCAGCGTCAACTTCGTTATTTGCATTGAACTTTCGGCAAATTTTCCCATTTGAAAAGGCAAGTTTTTTGCAAACTTTTTAGTTTGCCTTTGCAAATTTTTAAACATTTTTAAAAAATTTTTCTGTGCATCTGGGGAGGGACGTTAAGCTGAAAATTTTCATTTCATTTTCATTTGTTCGGCACTAATCTTATTCTTCGAGTGCAAGGAACGGGGCATGTCAGCAGGCCAGAGCATCAATAGGGGGTATCGAAGACATTGCTCGTCCTTATATATATATTTCACGTATTTCTTTACTTTTAAACATTTTTGTATAAACATTATTTTTCCTGTGCGAAGAACGGTTATTTCAGCTACTATTGAACTGTTAAACGGTAAAAATCAAGCAAAATATTTAGTACTATAACGTCCAACGTTTATGCTCTTTAAGCTAGAAGAGGTGAGGACCAACTAAAGCAAGAGTGATTTCAGAATATTTATCCTCTTCCTTCCGAGTGAGATTTTTGTTTACGGAAAGTGAAATATCATGAAATATCATAGATACTGCCATATAGTAGCACAGTAGGCCTAACTGTGGGAAAATGGTTGGTTAACTAACTACTAACGTTGCCTCTACGCTGTAATTGATCGCTGTGCCAAGTGTTGGCCAACCAACTTAATTTCAAAATTAACTCAGTCGAAACTGTTGGATAAATGACGGGAAATTGTTAGTTGCTCAACGTATACTTGAAATTATGTTGTACCAAAGCAATTTGCAACTTTACAATAACCAATTCCCAACCAGCCGACATTTAGCCAACAAAAGGTGTACTAAATCTGCTGTTGGGGCGAAAACTCATACCGAACATGAAGTGAGATGTAGTGCTGGGAGGGCAATTTCGCAGGTCTGAAGCTGGAAAATCCCCCCCCCCTGGCTACCACCTCAAATAGATACTGAGCGTAAGTGGATGATTATGGAGTATTCATGGAATAAGAAAACGACGGGTACATGTGGAAGAACCCTGGAAAATTTACCGTCACCACCAGCCGTGTCAATACCCTCAAAATTAGTATTTCACATCTCTCAAAAAAGACCAGAAGAAGATCAGTGTTGGTTGTGATAAAACAAAGATAAATTTATTTGTAGACTCGATTTTATTTAATTTCATAACTTTTGCTTTTCTTCTTCTTCTTTCTTAGCCGTCATCTTGACCTTGAAGGGATGGATGTCTTTTTGTGATGTTTGTGCTAAGGAAGTTTCTTCAGTAACCACAGTCAGCGAAAATCAACGGCGCCGACTTTCCAAAATTTATGTGGCTGCGTATCAATGGCGGAACGTGTTAAATGTTTTCAAGGGAGTTTGAATATTTTTTGATTGATTTCCTTTTAGTTAATTTTTTTTTTTTTTTTATGAACATTGTCATAAAGGGCTGTGCTGTGGCGCGAGCCGAAAATATGCGATTCTATTCACAATGTAGTTCCATTTTTTTTAACGTGGGGACTGTCTTTGACTAGGCCGGAGACAGGCAAGGAAGGGGAAGTGCGTTGCTTGCCTTCGCAGAAACACATTTGAAACAAACAATTATGTTTTAGAGGATAGAAATTTTAACTTCCATCTCAATGTTTTAATTGCTTATTACTTTTTGATAGTGGCAAATGAGAAATATTTATTTTATTTTGTTTCTACCCTGTTGCTTTTGAAAATAGCATCTGTAAAATCGGCATCTGATGAAATGCCGTTAAATTTCTTGCTATGAGTTTGAAGTCTCAGCTTGGAAAGATTTCTCATTTACATTCCAATGTATGTCGTGCGTATGTCAGAGTCAATGGCTTGATGACAAGTTCTCTGTGGTGTTCATATTAAGAGCGTTAGAAAACAGGTCTATCCTAGTTGATACAGTCCTTTCTTGTTAAAGAGTTGTAACCAGTACGTATAAAAACGAAAATGCGATGTTGATACTTGACGTTCGTGAAAAGACTAAAAGTTGAAACATAGGCAACACAATGACCATATCAAAACATTGAAATTCAGGTCGGAGTCTTACTACATTGATTTAAAGCAACATTTAGACTGTAAGCTATTGTTTGTATTTGGAAGTTTCAACAATGTGAAGATAAACATGTAAATATGGTGAATAGTGCATAAGTGTAATCAGTTTATTGTATATTTTATAATCATATACATTTTATATTCAATGTATGTAATCAGTGACATCATTGCCATTGGTAAATGACGCTTTTTATTGTTTCAGAAGTGTTGATATTTTTATCTATAAGTACTTTTTTGTTTTCCTTCCTTTTGCTCTGTATGTTTTATTGGTGTTTGTGCAGTTGTCTTGCTAGGAATCATGTAAATTCTGCTTCAATTTGGGCTATATTTTTCGCTTCACTTTCAGTTATACAAGTTAGGAAATTTATATATTGTGAAGTAACTGTGAAATAATGTATAATTGTATGAACTCTTGATTGAATTTGTTAAATTCAATTTTATTATTTTATCAAAGTACGTTTATCCATAACTAAATTTTAAAGGAATTATGAATTCGTAAATTCTAACGAAACAAAACTTTTATTTATGATGTACATTTGCAGACGGCTTGGATAAACATGTACAGTATTTCTTACTGCTAACAAACACAACTAGTTCCCCTTCCTGCTTTCTGCATTCCCTTCCGCCTAGCCTGATGCTTCCTAGTTGACAATGTAAGACTCATCGTTTTTTCTGTTAAACAAAACCACGGAGGATACATCTACAGGGGTATTCGTCATGGAGTTTGGATAGGTGCACGATCGTGAGAAGCACAGCGCACTATTGGAGATTTTCCAACTCCATGTCTTGGAAATACCATTCTGTAAGTTCATCGCTACAGATTCACTTGAATTAGACACCTGACTAGTGGAATGGAGATGAAGGAGAACATCGTTAAAGATACATCATGACAAGAGAACTCGACGCCCTGACAGCTCAACAGGATTGGGATCCAATTGTTGGCTGACTCCACTGTATCCAGATTCCTCCAAGGAAAACCATTCATCGACCCAGATGACCAGGACGATACCAGTCTAGTTGGAATTATCAGGTTAGTGCTCATCCTTTGTTTCACAGTTTAAACCCTTTTTTTTTTCTCTCTCTCTCTCTCTCTCTCTACCTACCTACCCCTTATCTAGTCAATTTCTATAAAGTTGAAACATTTGAATTTTATTTAAATTCAACCATATCTTACGCAGTAAAGCACCGTGTTGGGCATCAGTTTTATCCCCACTTGTTACATTACTTTTATAAATATTTAAAGATTATTCTGAGCTACAAACTGATGATCGCACGCCACAGCACATATTGGCACTTCACGGCACAATATATATGCCTATAGCAAAATATTCCTTGGATTTGAAAATCCCGCTCCCGGGAGATTAGGCAAAACAGGATTTCCTGTTTTACCTACAACCAAGAAGAAAGAAAGATAATCAAATACATTAGTACCAGGGCTATAGGCAAAACAGATATAGGTTATATATACAGCACAACCTTCTACGAGAGATTCTCCATAGCAATATTATATATATATATATATATATATATATATATATATATATATATATATATATATACAGTGGCGGATCCAAGGGGAGGGCTATAGGGGCTACAGCCTCCCCCCTTGACGCTCAGGTATACACTGGATAAAATGGGCTTCAATCCTGCTTTGCACTGGATAAAACGGCTAAATATGGTTTAGCCCCTCCCTTGATTATATCCTGGATCCGCCCCTGTATATATATATATACCCGTTATTGTTATTAACTGTGTTTCGGTATCCATTACAGGGATAACCTCTAGAGATGTTCTACAAGCTTTAAAAAATCGATCAACATAATGACAAATCGTACTTTTTTAGAATTCTACTGATTCGCCTAACACTCTTTGTAATCGTTAAAGTATTTAAGATGTTTTAGCATCTTCGTTCCATAGGAAGAAAATAATGACTCTTTAAACAAGTGAGTATCGTTTCGTAATGTGAAACTAAGACTTCCAAAAGATGCAAATTCAATACTCAGACATGAAGCATCTCTAGCATCTATAAATACTGGATGCAGTTGAGTAATAAGATCAAAGATACAACCTCTTCCTCGGATGCTGAATCCACATCAAAAAGCAGTTAGGCCTACTCGCTATCGCTTACTGTTTTGGATATATGGCAATAAGAGCGAAATAAAAAGAAATCGTTTATTTCAACCACTTTCAGTTTGAAACCAGGTCTAAGGGAGGAGACAGACCATATTCTTGGGACACTGAATCGTATGCAAAAAGCCGCTTCTTGATATATTTTACCATTTTTACTCTAAAACCGGAAGTAATAGTAAATTTGAACCACTTTCGGTTTCAGTAGAGTGTTGTGGATAGTCTGCTGAATCGTTTACCACACACACACACACACACACACAAAACTTCACGCTGTTACCGTTTTCATTCTACAGAGTAGTCCGGAAGTGGGCGTACCTCCCCCTTTAGTTTCAACAGTATAGTGTTAGTTATGGTAGAGTGTCTGTACACAGTTACCTTAAAGTCTTAAAAGTCTTAAGAGTCATAAACATCGGTATGATTACCATCCATGTCGTTACACAGCTGAATTCTGCACCAAGTTCTCGCAGATGTTACGCGGAGATACTCCGGAATCACGAGGGTGGAGGCGTGTTCCACAACTGCTCGTAATTCCTGCATTGTGTGATATCGAGTGTTTCGTACTTGTTGCTTTATGAAACCCCAGAGAGTCTGGCGTCGTAAGATCGGGACTTCTTGGAGGCCAGGCAAAGGGAGCTGATGAAGATGCACAACCTCTTCCAATCCAGCGGCCAGGAAACGTCTGATTCAGGTATTTGCGAACGTGAATCGCGAAGTGGGCTGGTGCTCCATCCTGCTCTGTCACAACAGTGCCTTTGATACCATTTTCTTCCAGATGCCAAGCAATGTTACCAAACAAATATGGGTAAAACCTAAAACCGTCAGAAAACACGGATTAAGGGTACGCTCACTTTCGGACCACTCTGTATGATGATAAACATTGAAATCGGTATTGAAGATCGAAGTAATAGTAAATTTGAACAAACATTCGATTTTGGTAGAGTGTTGTAGATAGTCATGTTATGTTGTCTGGAGACGCTGAATCGTTTTTTGCTATCTGTTACCGTTTCCGATCTATGGCGATAAACGTTGAAAACTGAAATAACTAATTTGAACCACTTTCGGTTTTGAATAGAGCAGACTAAAACTCTTCTTGGAACGCTGGTTCGATTACAAAAAAAAAAAAAAAAAAAAAAAAAAAAAAATGATAGCATTTACCATTTTTACTATTATAAAGAATATCTGTAGTACTACCACTTAGGTATAACAATTAACTATAAATAAACAGTTGGCTTCAAAACAAGTATTGCAGTGAGTAGTGACATTTTCTAATCACAAGACGCCACTGCATTCTCTTTGAAAGTGCCTTCTCATTAAATCTTCTAAAATTTACGTGCAGAAGACAATGCTAGTTTTCCATTCAGGTCTCCATAATTGGAAATGGACATGTTTATGCCAGCCGAATGCAACGAACTTCTTTTTTTTTTTTTTTTTTATCCTTTGGTTCGTTAGTCAGAGAAATCTGACGCCTAATTTTATCGCAAAACAAAAGAAAGGAAAGGAAAGAAAAAAAGATAAATATAAATTAAGACATCAAGAGAGTTGTAGATCATTTAGTGGGCGAGTGTGTCAATTGCTAATTGTTCTGTCGGGGTTAGCACAGCAAAGGCTTCCGACCACCATGATTCTCCTGGCAGCCATGACTTGACAGAATTTGCCAAAGCCCACCTTGCAGTCTAGCTACTTACAAACACTACCACAGTACACACACGTGTATTTTCCAACAAGAGCAAGTGCAGTGATAGAAACCTTGATCTGTTTTCGCGATTGTGATCTTGTTTCCTTTACAGTTTTACCAAAGTCATTTTCAACTAAAAGAGATGAAGGGGAAAGCAATTTCCTGTTTCGTAAGAACTAAAGACTTGATTTAAGAGTTTTATTTTCTTTCTGGAAAACTCGAGGAATCAAACAAAAGACAGAAAAAGGTAGCCCTATTATTAATTGGTGAAACTGAATTGTCCAAAAGTTTTATTTTCTTTGTGGAAAACTTGAGGAATAAATCAAAAGACAAAAAAGTACTATTGCTTGAAGAAACTGAAGTGCCAAACAAGATTACATATTTGCAGTGGGAAAAATATGAAATTAAATCTTTAAGTTTTACGTTTTACAATTATGCCGGCTAGGCTAAAGGAGACGGTGATGAGAGAAATGAAGGAAATGGTGGAATGAAGAAAATGGGAGGAAACTGGGGAGTCCCGAGAAACCCCCCACACACGTGTTTGTCCACCACAAAGTTCATTTGGCACGAGCTTGGACTGAATCAAAAACCCCATGCACCAGAGGTAAACGCTCTACGACTGAGCCACCGCGGCCCGTATGTGCAGTGAGTGTCCACATCATACTCACAGTATACGAGGTGCTATCCAAAATATTCGGGACTGGTGCTCCCATCTGGTAAAAAATGTACTTTTGGACTAATGACCGCCATCACCCTCGAAGTAGTTCCCTTCCGCACGAAGACACCGGTCCCAGCGATTCTGCCATTGGCCAAACGTATCCTGGAAGTCCTATTCTTTGAGGGTGTTTAGCACCGCCAGCGATGCTTCTTGAATCCTCTCAAGTGTATAGATCCCACGGCCTTTCAACTTGCTTTTCAGTGACAAGAAGGTTGGATCATCAGTTGCAGTCTGACGAAGCTCCGTGCAAACTGCCACACGCTGTGCCTTCTGATCAGCAATCAAGATCCTTGGCACAAATTTTGCTGTGACACGATGCATGCCCAATTCAACAGTCAAAATTCGTTGCCATGTCCCGTAACCAATTGCCACTTCATCAGCAAGGTCGTGAATGGTTCGACGTCGATCCTCACGAACCAATTGTTGAAGTTTGGCAACAATGTCTGGCGTTTTGCGGCTAACGGGCCTTCCAGTGTGGGAATCGTCTTCGATATCTGTACGGCCGGTCCTGAACCGAGCATGCCACTCAAACACACGCGTACGGCTCATCCTGTGTTCCCCAAACACTTGTTGAATCATTGTAAAGGTCTCCGTAGCACTTTTCCCGAGATTCACACAGAATTTGATACACACGCGCTATTCTATTCTCGGATCCATCGTAAAATCGCCATACACCACACACAGAGTAGCATGAAAAGCATTGTGGAAAGTAGAAACTCAACACTTCAACCCAACTGCATGAAACTTTTAACTCTCGCTCATCAGATATGCTAGTCTTGCCATCTATCGGTGAAAAGCTCTACTACTACTACTTTCCAGATGGCAGTACCAGTCCCTAAAATTCTGGATAGCACCTTGTATGTTGTGTCTGGGATAACTATTTCAAGAACATTTAATGAATACCTATACGGTCCTTATTCAGCCCAGTGGAAGTAAATGGACAAATAATATGGATAAATAGGGCGCTACGCGTGTTTCTGGACTTGATACTAGATCAGTGCTCATTATACTGGACGTCTTACTTGAAAGTAGACATGGAAAATGTGGGTTTTAAAAAATACAAGAGGATATGTGTAAGAAATGAAACGAAATGAGATTGTTACAGAGATTGCTGAAGATGATCTTTCTGAGCGTCCAAACGAAACTGAACACGACGTTGCATATTTTACAGGTCGTTGAGAGGATTTGAACCACTGATCTTGGATTTTGCCACTTTTATATTTTCCATGCAGCGTACTATTCGACTATTTTATCACTGACAGTAAGCGTTTTTCTTCCCTTGTTAGTTCATGCAGAAGGTAAGGAGTGAAGTGTGCAACTCGCGGTTTTCTAAAGCTATCTTCAAAGGTTTACTTCATATACAGGGTGTTTCAAAACAACACCGACAACGTTTGGGAGGTGATTCCTGACACCAATACAAAAAGCATAGGCCAACCTGGCATAGGCAGAAATACATCATTTCGGAGTTATAGGCTCCTGAAAACATGAAAAAATGAAATTCCATAGCTCCGATATTATGGACCTACCGTAGTCGGGTCAAGACTTCACTTAGGAACTATTATGTGCCCTATCCAAAAATACATGTTTCAGAATTCTGTGGTACTTCCGCAAAAATTTTTATAAAGGTAGTTGGTGAGTACTTCAAATTATATGCCCGTAGCTAAACTATGTCAATAAAAATTGTTGCGTGAGTACCTTAGGTTTCTGGAACATGTATTTTTGGATAGCGCATATATCAGTTCCTAAGTAAAGTATTGACCCAACTACGGTAGATCTCATAGTTTTGGAGCTATGCACCTTTAAAGTTCATTTTTTACGTGTTTTCGGCAGCCTATAAATCGGAAATGATGGATTTCTGTACCCAGGTTGGCCTATACTTTTTGTTTTATCTTGGTGTCAGGAATCACATTCGAAACGTTGTCGGTGTTCTTTTAAAACACCCTATATATGCAAATCCATGATATGACATTATTAATACAACACAAGATAATTTCTTGGCAGAAAAAGAATATTAAAGAATTCATGAAAGAATGTTAAAATGATAAGTCCGGATGATCGCAGGTTTGAACATTATATTTTGGATTTATACAGAAACATGTATTGCATTAAGTTATGCAATATAAGAAAAATATGATGATTATAGTTGAATATGTCTAAGAAAATTAAACAAATAAAGGTTGATGTTAAGATAAACATAAGTACAGTCGTGGACTTTAATTTCGTCTACCTCAGAATAGAAAAGGAACGAAAAGCAAAGATGCGATTTTTTTTATTTGTTTTATCGGTGCAAATGGGATCGTTATTAAGTGTGAAGTGACGTATTAATACATACATAAATATAAACTACTGAAATTCTAATAAGGAATGCTGTTACAGGAATTCTATCTTTCTTTCAGTCGTCGGATACTATTAATTTAAAATGCTTAAGGGTTCGTCAGGACTCAACAAACTTGACTGCTTTCTAGGTTTGATTAGTGTAAGTTGTAACGAAAGAAATCATAGCAAGGTGTTGTAGACTGAATCGCAAAGAGTTTCTGCACGAAAGACAAAAAAGTAGTTTTTTATGGACAGGGCCGACGCGTGGGCAATCGCCCAGGCCGCTGTGAGCAGGGGGTGCCGGGACGACAAATCAACAAAATTCAAGGAAATCAGATTATGTTGGTAAATGATTTTTTTTTTCAATTATGTTAATTCAGATATTTTAATAAGATCAGGCCACGGCTAAGTAAACTTTATTTATTTATTTATTTCATAAGGACAATACAACAGGCTTAATGCCCAGTTATAGTGTCGTGTATATACTTACCTGACACACACTATTATACATAAACAAATACCGGTATACGTTGTTTAATTATGCAGAAGTTATTGCCTGACAATTGTTTTTGGATATACTAAATACCTCTACTACATGAAATCTAATCATTTCGTTGTATGAAGCACACATTCTCCACAGAAGAGAACTCGTAATATGTTAGTTCTTGCTTTTTTTTACAATACAATGTCCCAGTGTTTGCTGTTCTAGTCTTACCTGCTGAACATGTAATACGAAAAATATATCCTCATAAATATTGATTCTTTGTAGAAATCCTGTCCTATCCTATAAATTAAACCTAGGTTTCTATATGCACTACTCGTTATTGCGTCAACTTGTTGAGCAAAAGTTAATTTGCTATTAAATAATTATAATTTCCTTGATAGTATTTAGGAGTAGACAAGGAAGTGCCAATTATTGTATAGATACAATTAATTGGATTTTCTTTCCTCATGAAAGATACAGATTTACATTTGGGCACATTCAGGACTAATTTATTATCATACCATATTTGAACTCTCTGTAGATCCTGTTGAAGTTTCACGCATTCATCAATTGAACTTACTTTGGAGTATAATTTGAGATCGTCGGCAAAAAGAACTTAAGAAGTTTTAATACACAGAGAAATATCATTAATAACAAGAAGAAACAACAGAGGACCTAGATTGGATCCTTGAGGGACTCCCGATAGAGTATTGAACTTAACCCTATAATACCCCGCGTTACATATATGTAACATTGGGATTTTACTTCTTTATATTGAATACAATGGTGTTTTGCTGCTAATGCCCACTGTGACACATCTGTAACAGTACGCTCAACACCACCTACTGGATTATTGCTGAACTTCATGTCATTTTGTCCTCCCAGAAGTACTTGAAAGCATATTTTTTGATTCTATGATATCACACTCTGGGTATTATAGGGTTAAAAATTTACGAGTAAAGTAACACTTCGTCCAGGATCATTCAGCTGGAACTCTCTAGAGCTCTCTATGGGAAGAGTTTTTTTTTTTTTTTTTTTTAAATCTTGGAATTTAATATTTGTATCGTTATTTGTATATTCTATGCTATTACTATGTTGATGTGTATCAAATTCAAAATAAGCAAGAATAGCACTCGATTTCAATAAATTCAAAACCATGTTTTCATTAACTTTTATGTTGTAAATAAAAAAGACATTCACTTTTTAAAAAATGACATAATACCAAGTTCTTTTATCTTACATTCCATATTAAAATCTAGGAGTACAGCATAACTCTGAGTGTTTTTCATAACACACTGAGGGAGGAGGCGCCTGGGAATTCTCTCCCCGGGCGCTTACAACCCACGCGACGGCTCTGTTTATGGCTATATTTTCAGTCAAACTTTGTAGTTATATTTGATTAATGGTGTTACATTTATTTTTTTATTTATTTTGTTAAAATATTTTATTTGTTCGTACTTGGAGAAATGTTCACGGAAAATATTTGAATTTCTTTTCATCTTATGGTACGTATTTCGATGAAAGTGTAACTGTATAAGTGTAATTTAATTATAAAGCCCATAAGATACTATATTTTTGGCGTATATTTTGAACTCTCCTACCCTATTGGGATATGTCCCTTAGTCAATCTGACATGATAAAAACCTTGAGGTGGGAGTTATATTCCAAGATTCATTTCAAACTAATAAGCCGTTTACCGTAATGCGATCACAAACAGAAAATGTTTATCCTCATGTGGAGGAAAAATATAGAAATTGCAACTTCCACCCCTCACAAAACCAGAATTGTAGAAAATACTGGTACACGTGCCCACTTATCTGTAATGAAGAGTTTAACTAGAGATTTTCATATTTCTAACTTGAGAGGCTTATAAAATACCGGTACTCTAGTTAGCACATTAATTTTGAACTCCACACTCATAGAATACGCCCTTTACTCAAAGTAGTGATTGAAACCTAACTCAGGGCAGATACTAACAAGGAGACTTACGGAAGTGGAACTCACTGATGTGAATGAAACTGCATACTTCTAGAACATCGAAAAATAATCGACACGTATTTTTTTAAATTTCGGCAATGGTGCAAGTTTAAGGGTAGAAACCACCCTTTGAACGTTACGGGTAGTCTCCATGCAATAGACAGAAAATAATCATTTAATGTACAGTAGAAGAAAACATACTGCCAGGGAAGTTTTAGGACAGCTGATTCCGAATCTGAGTCAAAATTACAAAATTCAAAATGGTGGATCCAACACGGTGATTACTAGGGCCCGGATAATTATTTAATTACATATTTTTGTAGAAGTTATATTTTTATACCAAATCAGTGTAATAATGTCATTTGTGACCCATAGTGCCCAAAAACACCCATTTGAAAGTACATATATTTACATATTTTACACTTACGTACATATAATTACATATTTTACTCATGAGCACATAATTTTACATATTTCTTGATATTTTCATGTTTTATCGGGATTTTTCATACAAAAATTGTTCAACAATAGACTTTGAAAAGAAGAAAACACTCACCTCTCTTTGAATTTAAAGTGCTTACTTAATTTTTATTTATTTATTCATTTATTTATTTATTGTTTCACTGCATTACACCCTTTTAAAATAACATTTAAGCGTAGTTTGGCGGATTGTTAGGGAGAGTTGGACACAACCTGATTTGATTAGCAATCGTACATTCTCGGTCGCGGTAGTAGCGCTCTCATCCTTACGTGAGATTAATAATTCAATCGAATTACTATCGCAACGCGGTTTTACAATTTCCTATCGTGTTGTTGTCGCAAACTCGCCCCACTAATATTTTCCTTCGGCGAAAAATATTAAATCAGATGGGGAAGTTTGCATTCACGCAATTGGTAACACTGTACTCTTGATTGCCAAAAGTGAAGCGCCTGCGCCACAACGCATGCCGTAGGAAAAGTGTGAACTATTTTATCGAATATTTAATCTCCTGTGCTATCAGCAAATCCTGTTTCCAAGATGACAAAGGACAAAATCCCGTTGTCAATAAGACTTAAGCATTTCAGGGAAGAGTTTGAGGATTTTTCCACCGATGGAAAAGTGCTTTATTGCCAGGTTTGTGAGAAAGGTGTCTCATGTGCTCAACGTTCCCAAGTTGTGCAACACATATCCACATCACGCCATCAGACCCGAGCTTCAAAACCTAACCCACAAAAGCAGTTGCTAGTTACTGAATCTCAAGCTCAAAGTAGTCCAGGGCCACGGAAGCCTCAGTTTTCAAGTGATCTGTGCCGTACTATGGTATGTGCTGATATCCCTATTTGGAAACTAAACAATACAGTACTTCGTGAATTTCTGCAACAATACACACACGAAACAGTTCAAAATGAATCTACAATCAGAAAGCATTACGTGCCTGATTTATATGTGGAAACAATGAACTCTATTCGTGGGGAAATCGGTGATGGTCCTATTTGGGTGTCAATTGACGAAATAACTGATGAAGTGGGGCGATATGTTGGTAATGTTGTAATAGGTTTGTTGAAAGATAATGAAGTCAGCAAGCCTATCCTGTTAACTAGTGATTTGTTGCCGCGATTCAACCATCAACCCATTGCAAAAGCCTAATGATGCTATGGGACATTTGTGGCCTGATAGTATCAATCATAACAATGTCTTCCTTCTAGTGACTGATACAGCACCGTACATGTGCAAAGCTGCAGAAGCTTTGCAAGTATTGTATCCGAAGCTGTTACATCTAACTTGTCTTGCCCACGCATTTCATCGTGTTGCAGAATTTGTTCGTTCTTCTAGATTTTCACATCTGGATGCATTAATTTCAAATACAAAGAAGGTATTTTTGAAGGCTCCCAGTAGAGTTGAGAAATTTAAAGAACTGTTCCCTGAACTATCTCTTCCTCAGCCGATACTAACGAGGTGGGAAGCTGGATTGATGCTGTGTGTTACCATGCTACGAAGTTTGATGCAGTGAATGGAGTGTTACATTTTGATTCTGAAGACGCACCTTCCATAGAAATAGCGAAACAAATGTTTGATGACGGGAAGTTGAAGCATGATTTGCCTACATTCAGAGCAAGTTTTCTTGTCTCGGTAATACTATTGAATCCTTGGAAAAATCATCATCTAGCCTTTCAAACGACCTTGAAATTGTTCGCTCAACAGTTTCTTCTCTGGTCAGGGGCGGATCCAGGACCGACTTCTGGGGGGGGGCGGTGGGTTGTCATACTGCTACTTTTAAGGGCTCCAAACTTTGGGATGGGTTTCATTTATATATAAAAAATAAGAAAACTTCCTCTTCTGGGGGGGGGGGGCGATCGCCCCGATCGCCCCCCCTGGATCCGCCCCTGTCTCTGGTAGATGTGAAAGGATCGGTTGGGGATGCAATGAATAAGAAGAAAGTTTTCTTTTCGGAGAAAAATCCAGGCTATAAGACAATCTGTGCTATTAGCGGAGTGTTAAGTGAAGCTAAATGCGATGTCGTGGCTATTGAATACATACCTTCTGATTTGTGCAAGTTTAAGTATGCACCAATTACTTCGTGTGATGTTGAACGATCATTTAGTCAATACAAAGCTCAGTTGCGTGATAACAGGAGAGGTTTTGTGTTTGAAAATTTGAAACACATTTTCCTTACTGTTACGGAGATCGTCTGTTGTAATAGTGAAAAGACTAATTGAGAATGATTTGTTCTTCACGATATTTTTTTACTAAAATGTTTTGAGTGTATTATGTATGGGAAGGTTCTATAACGCTGGACGCTCATTAGAAGTACAATGGCATAAACAAAGTTTTCGTAAAAATTCCTTCCTAAATAAGGTTAAGATTAATTAGAGATTAGAGATGTTAGGCTATGTTAGGTTAGGTTAGTATCCGTTGTACAGGTAGGTGGGCCAGTGTTCTAGCATTCTTCCGTAATGTACAGTTGAACGATCTTTGGATGATTTCTGAAAGTATAAATATGCAGAAAAACTTTGTGTAAAGTGAACTACCATTTAGTGCATAGAAACTCTTTTATACGCGATAACAAAATAAATTTTCTGACTGAAAATTTGAAACTCATTCTGTTTCTTAGTGTTGCGGAGATCATGCTGGAAACGTAACAGTAGTAAACATTGTAATTGAATAAATATTGTATTTACCACATAATGTAGAAAACGTAATAGAAAATGCTGGTATTTTCATTTTACATATTTTGCTCTTTTGGAAGGCTTTTATTACATATTTTTCAGATTTTATGTGCATATATATGTACATATTTTCATTGTTTTTAGTACATAATTATCCGGGCCCTAGTGATTACAATTACAAAAAGTCTTCTGGTTTGAACTTGAAATGCTCTATAGTTAGCCAAGAACAATTATAGTTGGCAGGGGTTACTGCCAATAGCGGCGCTAGGCTCGTAATTATAGAGGAGCAAGAGGGGAGCCAAGAAAAATTTGGGGGGGGGCGAGGTAACCACACTTGTTTTGCTATGAATATTATTATCAGTTGTACATATTATTATTATTATTATTATTATTATTATTATTATTATTATTATTATTATTATTCGCGGGTTGTACATAGAAAAGTTGGAGTCGAGAAAAAATATTGGGATGGCGGTTTCCAGTCCTCGCCCCCTTGTAGCGCCGCCACTGGTTACTGCAAGAAAGTTGCAGACCTTCAACTATTTATTCAAGCAATTATTTTTTTCAAGAAAAATACTTTTAAAAAATTTATTTATGCACTACTAAAATAGAAAAGCATAGAGAGCAGTTCCATATACTATTAAGTAACTGAAGTTAAGTAATTAAGTTATGAGAGAGCTCCCCATTTTCATTTTAGTCATGCATAAATAAATAAATAAAAGCAATTTTCTTGGGAATAGAATTATTTTTAACACTTTAGACGGTTTATTTTATTCTTTACTTTTTCGAGCAAATTGTTTTCTTTTGTTCTTTATTGTTTTTTAAGGACAGCATTTTTTTTTAAATTTTTACAATGAATTTTTAAGCCTTGAGCAATATTGTCACGTTGTAACCAATCTCCTTGTTTGATCGCTGGCTTCAGTGAAATCATCAAAACATCAACAAATAATTATATACGGTTCTCTCCAATAAAGATATCGTAAATCAAACTCCATGTTGATTTTTACATATTTAAACTTGATGTTA
This sequence comes from Thermobia domestica, assembly GCF_964235325.1. NCBI lineage: Eukaryota > Metazoa > Arthropoda > Insecta > Zygentoma > Lepismatidae > Thermobia > Thermobia domestica. The sequence goes on from NC_137463.1 coordinate 79,993,927, forward strand.
CGTATATTTATGATGGTATCTTTGGCACGACTCTTGCCTTGTGTATGATAATCAGAATCTACGTAAATATTAAGTTTCAACATCGTCATACTCTCTGTTGTAATACGACGAATTAATGCTGTGTGAAGGTAAATATCATCAACTTCATTCGCAGTGTTCTTTGTTAAAATGAATAATCACTCTTCCAACGACAAGACAAGAAGTTACAGTGTTATCAACGCTCATCAACTTATAAATTCCGCCCCCTTCTTAACGTTTTCGTTTTCCTTGTCCTCCCCCCTCTCTTTCCACATCTATTCGTTGCTGGCCTTACGAAAACCATGGTTAGGTTATGTCCTGACTTTGAATAACGTGGGAATTAGGCGTAACCAAGCAGCACTAACGCAAATTGAATCCGGGGCCAAGACGTTATAATGAAGGGCAGAATTTCACTTCGCAATAACACGCATTGCACGATATGATCAGTCCTTCTGGAAGTTTTTGAGCCAAAGGGGAAGGGGAAGCAGGAGGAGAGAAGGGGGAAGGGTTCTTCTGCAACGGTGAGGAGTTTATTAAAAGTAAAATGTGTTGCTGAAATGAAGTCTATGAAGATACAAGCATCAGATAGCGGTAATTGTATTGGGCTACTTTAACAGTAAAAATATTTCTCGCATGGGTGGCTACAGCATTTTTTTTCTTGGTTTGATTTGATTAAAATTGTTAGTCCAATATATATATATATATATATATATATATATATATATATATATATATATATATATATATATATATATATATATATATATATATATATATATGAGTGTACGCAATTCCGTTTGTAAATTTCACAACTGAAGTGCCAAGTTTTTCAGCTGTGATCTAATCACAAATAAAAATAATAAAAAGAAATGTCGTTCGCCAATACAAGGAGGAAAAAAAAAACTTTTCTGGTTGAATATGTTTCATGTCACTTGGCGATAGGGGTCACTATTAAAAGTCTAACCACGTCTGCAGGTGTTAGTCACGAATCCAACCCTTGCCGTACCTGAAGTTGCCGCCCGAGATTTCCCGTCATGCCCTGGAGCTTAATGATTAGTTCTCTTGATTCAGTCACGCCGCGAAGAGGCGCAATTTTTAGTTAGGGTGCCTTTTGATTTTCTCATTTGGTGTTTGTCTCTCTCTCGCTTCTCCTACTGTGAATTGATAACTGATGATGGTGTTCGGGCAGGTACTTTACATCAATTTGCTATCAGCAGCATTTTTTTCTTTTTTAAATCTTTAAAACTTAAAAAGAAAAGAAGAAAATCAGTATGCGTATCAACATTTTTCCACCAAGCACTTTCACCTTCTCGAGTATGCGCAAGTGTAAATTAACAATTGATTTTAAACTAATAAATAAGATGCAGTTAAGATAATTTTACTCTTAATAATGTAGGTAAAAGATGGGCACAATGAAGCAAAAAAATTATAACCACATAGAACACGACGTTCCATTTTGATCCTAATTATTCCATATAGTTCCCGGTATTATCGGAATAATGAGTAGACATCCATGGACATCCTGCATGGGACGTCCTAAAGGATTCCCAAGTAGGATGTCCATTGGACGTCCCGGATGAGACAGGAGATCTCAGGGAAATCCCACGCCGGACATATCCAGGACTACATTATCTTACCAGGGGCATCCCTTTGAGATCCCGTTGTTTATTCCGTTTTCCGGGATATTAGTGGACATCTGGATATCCCACGGAGGTCCTATAAATGTCCCGGGAGCAAATTTGGATGATCCCAGGATGTCCCGTTGTCCATTGCGGATCAGTCTCGGACGTCCTGTGGACGTCCGTGTGCTATATGAATATACTTTAAAGTGGCTGATTTATTTCTTCCTATATTTTCATACAAAAACCACGTCTTGAAAGTAAAAAATATGAATTATTGACATTACCTAGTTTATATATATATCGCACAATTATGTATGTAATCGAGCACAAGGATTTATTTACTTTAGCTAATACGATTCACTCATACAATACTAGGCAGAATTGTAATATGTATATTATCCAACAGAATTATGCAAATTTTAGCAAAAATGTGTATATGAATTGTATAAAATTATATAACAAATTACCAACAAAGTATAAGGACATTAACGAAAAACGGATATTCAGAAATACTCTGTTAGAATTATTGTTAGAAAAAAGCTATTACTCTGTGGAAACTTATCTTACTGATAATATATAGAGAATGTAAATCATATCTGACAACTGTAATGCTTAATTGAGGATTGTCCTCATTTGTAAGCTATGAACAGGCAAATATATATGAATATGATTATGGATCCTACGCCTATAACAGAGGCTACTTGGATTACTATTGATTGATTAGAATGGAAGTATTTTAGCTTCCTAAGGGTCTATGGCGGAGTTGAGTGACGCTCGTATAGACTAGAGGTTTTGGTTCCATCCTAGTGGTGGAGGACATTTAATATAAATCCAAATGCGTTTGGGTTCGATCCCTTGTATATGTAATTATAGCATATTTAGGTGCTGTAAATGAATAGATTTTTTCTCACTGCAACTTTCATTTAAGAAAGTGTAAGAGTGAGCAATTTACCAAATTCCTTTTTCCTTGAGTGTAAGGAAATTTAATCAGAGCCATGAGTAAAGGCTGACATCCTATCCCTATTACCAACCTATCTTATAATAAATATATATACTTAAGCTAGATAGATTCCTTTTGTGGACTTAACTTGGAGTCCCAGAGACAAAGCCAGACAGTGACCTGTGAGTCAAGGTCCCGTCTTTAAAAGCAAGGAGTACGGTCCAGGAGTAACTGAATACTGTAAACCGTATTTTCCACAGGTCCCCTACTATATTAGAGAGAAATTTGATGATTAAGGAAATTAGGACATCTAGAGGTTAGTTCGAAATACTCCCTTTCTCCATTAGTTATTGGGGAAGGGTAAGAAGGAAGCTTGAGTGTATATAGGGCGGAGTGGCGTCCTGAGTTAGTTATTACCCTACCTATTAATTAGAGTACTTCTTTGTAAATAAACTATTAATCTCCTATTTAATTTCTCGATCTTTCATTTAATATTCTTTGAAATGACCCAAATACCCTACACGCAATAAGCAAGTACTTATGAAAGGACGTAGATAGGAAGTTATAAATATTTATAGAGCTGTTAGTTATTATTACTAATTATACGGAATTAATATTCATATTTGGAAGAAAAATAAGATAAAGAGCGAAGGAGACAAGATTATTAAGATTTTAAGAAGATATAGATAATTAATTTTTTTTTCTCTTCCACTACCTAATATTAATTCATCTTCTAACTTTCCTATTCTATTCTATTCCCGACTCAAGTTTAGCTTACTCTGGTCTTCTATTGTTACATCCTCGCTTCTTTTATCATAACTTAGCCTTTCTTGTATGTTTTTCATCTTCTTCATTGGGTCTAGGTTTCACCTGTATGATAGGCTTTCCACCTGTATGATAGCCTTTCCACCTATTTTTATATTATCATCTTCTTCATTGGATTTAGGTTTCATCTGTATGATAGGCTTTCCACCTATTTTTATTTCATTCTTTTTTTTTATTTTTTAAACATTTTTATTTTGGTTTCCTCTTGTCTGAATTAATAAATTTTTATTACATTCTCCTAATAGAGGATGTTAATATTTACACCATTGAACTCAGCATCATTATTGCACACTTATACTTAAACAAGCACTACACACTCCTGTGTGTGAAAACACAACATTACTGTAATAAAAAGAACATATCACTCTCACTACACTGCACAGTACATCACCCATACACTTTTCTCCGATCGCGCAAACTTCGATTTCCTTATTGATCCTAAGCAGAGTTTGTTATTTCTGTTTTCCACAATTAACTTTTATGGTTCTGATCCTCAGTGCAATGACTTGAGGTCTAGGACCCACTCGGAGCACTTAGTGCGGGCCCTGGTCAGTTGTGTCCTGCCGCCGTGAGCGCTGGGACCGGTGTTGACACCTACGCGAACAAGTTCCGAGGTGAACACTGTATAACATTTACCAAGTTATTAAATTTAGCTTTTACGTTTTTCGTTGTGCATAGGATCTTTAGTGTATATTATGTATATATGATATATATATATATATATATATATATATATATATATGCTATTTTTGTTTTGTTTAGAAGTTTACGCGATTTCCCGCCGCCTATTTCCATGCACACCCGCTCAACACATCCGGAGTTCCAATCCGATTGGATGACGAGGGGGCGTCGAGCGTACATTCACACTCTTCTTCCGGGGCACGCGGAAATCCAGCGTTCCTGGAACAAAAACTCCGGTCCTGGAAGATACTCATTTGCACTCTGATACATTCATTTTCGTTTCTTATTATTGTTTTCGTTTACATTTTGTTTATTCCTGTATCACATTTTCCAAAATGTATTTCTCTTATTCTTGTTGCCTTTTGTATAATTGTTTTCGTAGATCAGAATATTCCTTTGCTATTCTATTTAATATTTTGTAGTCCTCTTCCTTAGCTAAAACTTCCCCTGTGTCTTTTGTTCTGATGACATCTCTTCCCTGTAATTGATCTTCTAAGAGGGGACACCATAGAATATGGTGTTCTGGCGTGTCTAGTACTTGACATTGGCAACTGGGCTGTTCCTTCAAACCATTCTGTAGTACAGTGAAACCTCTCTAAAGCGGGCAGCAGTGGGGAATCAAAAATTCTCCGCTATAGAGAGGTGTCCGCCTAAGAGAGCTTTCAATACAGTAGAGCGTCGATTATCCGAAGTAATTGGGGGACATGGGTGTTCGGAAAATTGGTTTGTTCGGATAATCGAACTGTACATGTTTATTTGCCATGCGCGGAGCGGCACGCCTCACCTCTAAGCTGGCGCAGCTGTTGCTGTGAACACCTTTGATACTGCCGCTACTTCTACAGCCAGTGCCAAACCGACAGAAGTGTGCTGATTGTTGAAACACAGCGACTGGCGGCTTGGCCGGTCAACAGCGCCTTATGAAGGCCCCATTAGAAGCAATGTTCCGCCAGCGGTGGCTCAGTGCGGCGACTACTGTGGGGAACTTGGTTTGGGAGTGAGGGGGATGATAGACGGCAGGGTGGGAGAGTAACAGGTGCGAGCGAGTACACAGTTCGGTTAAGCGGTCGTTCGGTTGACCGACGTTCGGATAATCGACGCTCTACTGTACTTTCTTACGTAAAGTAATAAACAAGGAAATATGCAATTAGGAAAAAAATATGTTTGCATGAATTACGTGTTTATGAATATTACCAAAATGTTACTGTACCTGCATTATCTTGCGCCATCCAATTCGAGACACAACATGGGGATAAGATGTTATAGTTTTCTGCACTTTACACTTATCGCTACTTACTACGTTTTTGGTGTGTTGCTTTAATTTGTGAGCTAATTGCAGTCCAGCAATGACTTTTTTTAAAAGACAATATGCGTACCCGTGGTCAAAAATACCAAACTTGTCTTCTGCTTGGTTAGAGATTCCAGCGGGACAATAGAATGATGTGTCATTCCAAACAGTGGGCAACTGGTCAATCACTTTTGTTTCTGAAGCAGGTTGGGTGGGAGTGGAATGCAAGCAAAGGATATGAGGGTGTTGTGAAACAGAGACCCTTCCTCTGGATTGCTGAACAGACAGTTGACGAGACAAAATGTTGTCACACCCATATGTTCTTCCTTGGTGACATACGTATGGATTACTAAAAGTGTATTTTTAGTGCACTTTCCAACTTGTTTCTAGAGAAAGTGTCCGTAATACGGAGGTAAATAATACCTATAAAAGACAAGAAAGACTGTCCGTGTCCGTACTAGTGAGTGTCCGCTTTAGAGAGGTTTGCCAATATGTTTTTTTCCTATTACAGTGTTTGGGGATTACAAAATATGTCCGTTATGGGAGGTGTCCGCTTTATAGAGGTGCCCGTTAGTAGAGGTTTCACTGTACAATATATTTACAAAATTAGGCCCGAGAAATATGGTTTGTATTTTAAAATTTACGGCCCAAGCCCGGCCCGGGCTCGAAGTGACATATCCTTAGTAGGTTCGAGTCCAGCCTGCGGGCAGAGCCGCGGTGGCTCAGTGGTAGAGCGTTTACCTCTGGTGCTTTGGGGTATTTGGTTAGATCCTAGTTCTCCCCAAGTCAACTTTGTGGTGGACAAATACCGTGTGCGTGGGTTTCCTCGGGGTTCTCCAGTTTCCTCCTACTTTCTTCATTCCACCATTTCATTCATTTCTCATCATCACCGTCTCCTTTAGCCTAGCTGGCATAATCGTTGGACGTAAAACTTAAAGATTTCATTTTTTTCGTCCCGCGGGCCGGATCGGGCTTGAGCCCCTGCAGATCTCTATTACACGGTGGTGTTATAATAATAATAATAATAATAATAATAATAATAATAATAATAATAATAATAATAATAATAATAATAATAATAATAATAATAATAATAATAAAGTTGTAGTAGTAGTAAGTATCACACTGGCTTACAATGGTTTTGGTGCCGGGTGTTTCTTAGCTGATTTGAAGTAGAATTGGGACGCTGAATCCAAATATGGCGTTAGTTTTCCCCTAACAGCTTTAGTTTTTGAGATATAGGAATTGCAAGACTGACCTGCTACAACGTTGAAAATTGCATAGGTGCTGTTTTACTGTAAGTGAAAAGAAAACTATGACATTTAAATCTGTTATTTGGAACACTTTGAAAATAATGAAAACCATATAAACACAAACATCCAGTACATAATAACTCTGTAACTACATTTTATAATAGTTTTTATGAATAAAAAATCAAATAATTTGTTCAAAACGATCTATTCAACACTTCGGAAGCTTCGTTTTCGTGACATCCTTGAATGTTTCTTTGCACAGTCTCTTTTTAGGTTCCAGCAGTAATATGCCATCATATGGGCATCCCATCTTCCTTGGTAGCGGTCCTCCATTGTTTTAATATCTTGGTGAAATTTTTCACCTTGTTCTTCACTCAGACTGCCTACGTTGTCTGGGAAACGGTCCAAATGGCTGTGCAGGTAATGAATTTTGATACTTATATTACATCCAAGTTTTTGGAATGCATTAAGCATCTGGTTCACTAGCTCAACATAGTTATCAGCTTTATTATTGCCAAGGAAATTCTTGATAACTTCTACAAATGAGATCCAAGCTCTACGTTCAGTCTCATTCATGGACTCCACGAAAGCCGGATCTTTCATGAGTTGTCTTATTTGGGGACCATCAAATATTCCAGCTTTTAATTTTTCTGTGCTGATCTGAGGTAGCTTGTCTCCCATGTAAGCAAAGCACGGCCAGTCCTTATTTAGCGCCTTTACAAACTGCTTCATCAAACTGAGCTTGAGATGTAGAGGTGGCAAAATGATTTTGTCACACTCAACAATAGGCATGTTAATAATATTTTTCTTACCAACAACCATGTCGTCTCTCTGCGGCCACTCTTTTTTTGACCAATGGTTTGCTTTGTCTCTGCTATCCCACAGACATAGAAAACAAGGATATTTTGTGTAGCCACTTTGCTGTCCAAGAAGAAAGTTCACCATCTTTAAATCCACACAAATCACCCACTGATGGTCCTGATATTTAATTTTTTCCATAACCAAAGCAATTGCTTCATATTCTTCTTTCAGTCGTGTTGAATGAGCGATTGGAATTGAGCCATATTTATTGCCATTGTGTAGAAGGACGCATTTTAAACTTCGCTTGGAGCTATCAATAAACAGGCGCCAATCATCTGGATTGTATTCTGGAAGACCCATGTGTTCTAGGAGACCTCTAACATCGTGACAGAATACGAGATTTGTGTCTTCAGTGAAAAATGGTAAAAACTCCTTTTCCCTTGTTCGGTAGAATGTGATTTTAGTTCCTTGTTCTAGTACGTTTTTCTCCTTCAATCTGGAAGCAAGTAATTCAGACGATTCTTTTGAAAGATTAAGGTCCCTAACTAGATCATTTAGCTCATCTTGATTAAACTGTTGAGGAATTGTTGACATTCCCTCATAATCACTCACTTCCATCATCCATGTCACAAGAATGTTCACTACGTTCGTTTTCAGTCTCACAAAGCTCTGGCAAGTGGTGAAACGTTGGGATTGGTATTTCATCGGAATGAACAACTGGACGTCTTGCTGAAGGCAGATCAGGATATGTCCACTTGTTCCGGTTATTTCTATTCATACCCGTAACATTTACCAGGCAGAAATAACAGTCATCAACATGGTTTGTGGGTTCCCTCCAAACCATTGGAACACCAAACTTAAGACTTTTTCTTTTTCCAGTTGTCCACTGTCGCAAGTGTTCAGTACACATTTTACACACAATATGTGGAGCCCACGTTTTATCTTGGTCCCCTAGGCGTACACCAAAATATGCATGATATGCTTTTTTTACAAAGTCACTGATATGTTTTCTATTGTCTTTAAATGTGTACTCACCACATATGTAGCAAAACACATCAGGATGGTTAACACAACTTCTTCGACTTGAACTCATTTTATGTTCAGGCCACTAACACGGATGTTAAATATAAAGCCTTAGTATACGCGATACAAGTTATGATTTCAGAACAAAACTCACATGTTCCAACATGTCACTCCACCTGCAAGACAACAACTACGATCCACTAGCCAAGTAGAATACCAATGCAATCTAGTGGACGTTCCTGGAACTACTATATGACTAGTTTCCGTTTAGTACCGACAGATAGCAGCACTAATGAGAAAAGAGCGCCGTTCTTCCAAATAGAAATCTCTATAGAGCACAGTAGGATTTATTTGAGTTGCAGAGTTTATAAGATCATATTCAAACTTGTTATTACGAGAATATTTGTATTTCTTTTGCTTATTTTGTATACTATTGCAAGAAGCATGCAGAAATAATGGTTACATCATTTATAATTTACATATTTATTTTGGATTGTAATATTTCTTCCACATACATTGTAACGTAAATAACACTACTGGTACAGTAGCCTGTATCTACCAAAGTAGAGCTGATAGAAAAAAACTGCTTACATTATTGGATTCAGCGCCCCACACATAGTTAAAATCAGCTCTAAAATTTTAGGCACCAAGAAAAAATTTTTTTCCTGTAGGCCTAGGATACTCGAAGAAAGTACTTAAAATTACACGCAGCATCTGGCTCGTTTTGGCTCGACTCGACTCGAAACTCGAGTCAATTTCGAATTGAGTTTCGAGTCGAGTTGGAGGCAATTTTTCAAGCCGAGTTCTCGAGTCGAGTTCAAAGATGTCTGTTTCGAGTCGAGTGTCAATGAAAACTCGTTCGAACTCGCTCGTGCCCATCCCTAGTGTAAAGTCAGAATGGCAGTATTTGTGAATTGAAAATATGATGGAAAAAGGGCGTATACTATGAAGGGCATTTATATCGTATTAATAGATTTCCTATGTAGATGCTTTAGCTTACTGTTTAGATTTATAACAATGAAGATTGTGTGTGGGTTTAGTACGTGCTTATAATAAGTACGATTTTTAAAGTTTCGAAGTTTTACTGTATTTCCTTTCCGATCTTTTAATTTGTTATTGTAGAGCAAACTTTGTTCTTCTAAAGTTTCCTTTGTAGATATTTGGAAGTATGTATCTCTAATAAATTGTGTAATCACTTTACTGAACGTAACTGTAGTGTTTTGCTTTTTACATTATACTGGACACTTTCACTACATTTGTTGTACTAAAAATGATTTTTAGGGGTATTTGGTCACATGAAACAATTCTTTCCACTCGCGTGTTCAATCTAACTAACCCTCACTCGTACATTAAAATTTTATTTAAAGAATTCTGGAATGATATTTGAAAATCAAGGGGAAATAGGTACTAATAAATCTCCCTCAAATTTAAATATTCCTTTTGCGTGAATTAGGCACAACAGGAATTCCTGTTCTGCCTAAAGATAAGATTAGATAAAAAATTCGTTACAAAGTGCTGGAGGGTCATGAGGCACAACAGGAATTAGGCAGAACAGGAAAGAACCTACGGAATAACCTATGGCGCAGGTAGGAAAGGGGGAACCCGAGCAGTGGTCCTCCTTCGTATCTGTGCTTGGTCATAGACTTCTAGCGGGTTTCAGGATAATATAATCGTTCTGCATTGTGAGGACCGTACGTTTTTGGTCTATGTATAATCGTTTCGGCTGAAGTCAACAAATGGTTGCACGCTTTTTGTTATCTTACACGACCCTAATTTGTTCGGTCTCTTTCTTTACCTCTGTTGTTTTCCTTGCATCTCTGATCAACGATGACCCCAAGATATCGATTATTCAAATTTAATAAGCTAGCGTCATTAGAAATAGCAAAAGATTAACTCCCTGATATAGATAAATTTTGTATTTATGATAGAGGCATCTTTAACAGATGACATTTTGAATATATATATCCTATTCATTGATATGAAACAATTTGCATTTTATTTTGTTTCTTTTATATATAAATATTTTCATTTAAAGAGCTTATAACTGATGTTCTGGGAATTTTAGTTCCGAAATAAGTTCGTGACTTTAGTGTCGTTCTCCATTTTGCTGGGAAATTATTGTCCACTAGATATACCTGTAAGACTCATAAAAAGCTTCGTGTGGAGTGTTGTACTCCATGGGGCGGAAACGTGGACATTACGTAAAGGTGATGAAAATCGACTGGAAGCCTTCGAAATGTGGGTGTGGAGAAGAATGGAAAGAATTAGTTGGGTCGAGCGGAAAACGAATGAGAGAGTATTAGAAATGGTGGGTGAGAAAAGAACACTTTTAGATATTATTAGGAAGAGGAAGAGAAACTGGTTGGGATATTGCCTAAGAAGAGATTGTATCATGAGGGACGTCCTAGAGGGTATGGTGGCGGGAAAGAGAGGGAGGGGGCGAAGGAGACTACAATTAATGGATGATATAAAAACAGAAAGATCATACGCGAAGACGAAGAAGTTAGCGGAGGACCGTGGAGCATGGAAGTTTCTCAGCTGCGGCAAGTGACCTGCCAATAAAGGCAGAATACCTATGATGATGATGATGAGATATACCTGTAATCCGATATTCACAATGGTTCGATAGACTATATTTCTGCCAGTCATTGCAGAATAGTATCATTAACATCAGCTAGGCCTAGCTAATCACAAATAAACGAATATTAAGTACGCAGTTAACAGTATATTTTATTTTGTAAAATATCTCGATAGATTAAAAAGGAACTTGTTTATTGATTAAAATTTTGGTTGGAGATTTCCTGAAGTTATTTTTTTAAAATGTATTATTTTGATTTTAATGACTGATGTTTTCACGAGAATACTATTGTCCATATGTACAAACTTTCGTTAATACGAATTTAAATATTTATTATAATATCTTTGTAACTAATTTGGTATATTCTTTTGCTAGACTGGGACTGTACGGCAATATCTGTAAATGAATATAGTTATCCGAAATTCTGTTTCATACCGTAATACCGATGTTTAAGATTCCTGTTTATTAAATAAGAAAATATTTGGTAAATTGCTTGTTTTTGCACATCAATTTCAATTTTCTGCGCCGTCTTCCTTAATCTGCGGTGAGTATACTGACGACATTTTCTGGAACTGCAGCTATGTTCCAAATTTTTAAACATTATTCGAAATAAATTGATGGAAAAGATAAAAAATATTAATGTTTATATTCAATGTTGTCATTTAAATTCAATATTTCTGTATATGATTTCTCTGTACAGGCGAGAGTACCTTTGTGAACTATACAAATTTTTCGTAAACAGTGAAGAATCCGTAGCAATCATAATACCCCAAAATACTTCAAACAACCAAAGCCAAAGTTTAACTGGTATTAATTTAGTGCGTTCACCCTTATAAAACAGTGTTTACACAATCACTTATTTGGAGCTGCCATAGTGCGAAAGCACATCCGATTCATATCTTTCTAGAAGTGCAAATAGTGACAACGCAGATATTCAAATATGTCTGAATCAAAATAAAAATTTTAGAAATCAATTACCACATAATTTGGATAAACAGGAATAATGTACCGAGAAGATACCTACGTTATGAATTACCATGATTTCGAATATGTCCAAATTACAGTGAAACAGTTAACTGAAAGGAATTATTAACTTACCAGAACTGTGATTTACTAAATTTTATTCCTATATACGCCGTCTTCTTCACAAACAGATAATTTGCTTAAAGACATATATTGACAACATAGTGGAACAGTTTATATATACATATATTGTTCTGAAATAATTCTGGAAGAATCTGAAAAAATTACAATATATTTAATGCTATGGAACATTTCCCTGAGAACTAAAATTTAGAATATTTGTTTTTCTACTTTTTTTCTTTAACGGTGCAATTTTGCGCAATGTTATTAAAAATTTCATGACACTTTCTGTGACAAGTAAAGCCATAAGAAATTTTTTTTTAACCATTGACTATTTTGAAAATTACCTGAGATTACGAATCTTATGTAAAATATTGCTGAAACAATATTACTGTTTATTTCCCTAGTGGATGGAGGTATTTTAATTTTGAAAAATGTTAATGTGTTTATTTCGCTAAGTTTATTATATTTTTTTAAAAAATTGAATATGTCGAATTATTAAGTGTAAATAAAATTTAGCGATGAGCGCAAGAGTCTTGGTTTTGCAGTTTTTGCAAGAGTCTTGCATGCAAGACCAAGACCAAGACCAAGACCAGGAATCCCGATGCAAGACCAAGACCAAAACCAAGGGGTGCAAGACCAAGACCAAGACCAAGACCACCCCGGTCTTGATCTTGGTCTTGCATTTGTTCATCACTAATAAAATTCCAGCTGAAAAAATGTTTCTTTATTTCCTATAAACTGTAGAAGAATGCATCCTAGCAGATGATGGTAGTTTAGTAAGATTTTAATTTTATTTCTGTGTAAGATTTTAGGTTGATATAGTGGTGTGGATTTACTATGTTTTGTTCATACAGTGTATTTCGATAGTGAATGATTTAAACTAACATTTTAGCAACCCTCCCTTTTATATATGAAAGTAGAATCAATACCCAGCTTAGGCATACACTGAAAACAATGTCAATCGAACTTATGAAGTAATATCTGATTATTATTACTATTTCATTTAAATATGATCGAGATATATTCAGTACTGCATAGCACAGAAGAAGATAGAATAATCATTGAAACAGCGTCTAATCAAAAATAGTGAAATAATTTCATTACAGAATTGGATTGTGAATGTTTTCTTTCTACGTTATTTTTTTAAATGTGGATAAGTTTGATATATTCTCTTCTTTCTCTTTCTATTTACTTCTCTTCTTCTTTCTTTCTTTTCCTTCTTCTTCCTTTCGTAGTCTAACTGCCATACTCACGTCATCTTATTCTAAAGACATTTCCTCTGGAATGTTCTTTTTATCTTCGGTGAAGTGGCCGCCTTATCTAACACACAGTTAAAATATTTACTATGGTTTGTACGGAGACCGTTGATATAGAGATGACATAAGGGAAAGGGTTAGAACAGTCGTAGTCCAAAGGATTCAGGTCCAGACTGCATTCAGGCAAAATGAAGTCAGGAATATGACGCTCAAGCCACCATTGAGTTGATCTGGCCTTGTGGGCGATAGCAGAAGACTGCTGGAAGGTCCACGATTGGTTGTGAAACAGTGTGCTACTTAACTTCTTCACAATATGCTCCTAAACGGCCCGCTTTCGTACACTCGGACACTGTTTGTAACTCCATATTCGCAAAAATGCAGCTGGGTGGAAACGGAATAATTCACTTTCCACCACACTATCACTGAGGAGGGATGCTGGAAACTCTGAACTTTTGGAACCTTCTTAAGGGTTTTCTGAGAGGTTGATGCATACACTCGATCGTTTTACCGATTGAACGACTGTTCAACGGTGAATATTTTCTTATCGGTGAAAAGGATTTTGCGATTACCATTATGAGCATATCGCTGCAGGAGACGTCTACATTTTATCATTCTTTTATCATTCTCAGCTTCTTTAGGAGGGCGTCAAGGTAATGTCCTGTATCTCGGAGATAAGCCCGTAGTCGAGGTCCTCAGATAGAAGCCTGGACATTGACGTTTCGAAATGTTCACTTCCCTGACCATGATAACCTGCTTTCTTTCCGCATTTCTCAGCACACGAACCGCCACTGCTTTTGTGGCTGCTCGAGTTCTGACACTGCGTGAACGACCCGTTCTCGGATGATCCTTCACAGTCCCGGTTTCAGTGAAGCGCTCAGTTTCACGATACACGAACATACGACTGATTTGGAGCTTTCGTAGCGTCTTAAAAATGTCACTTGCAGATTGTCCAACTTTATGTAACGGTATCATAGCAACACGGTTTTCATAGTCGCCGTATCCCATGGTTCCACCTGCGACCCAATGCTTCCTCTTGCACAAACAAGCACACAATGGTTCAAGGTTCCCACTTGCGGTTCATTCCTTCTCCTCCCAGATGTAGAGTGTGCGTCAAAATTTTGTAACAGTATTTATGGCTAGACTAGGTATACAAAGTAATACTACATTTTAATAACAAATAAAACCTTCATTATTTCCTACTATTTCTTTACTTTTTCCATTAAGTACTTTCAACCTTCATCTATTTCCTCTTCTATGCAAAATTTTTGGGGAGGTGTCTCTCTACCCCGCCAGAGACGCTCATGTTTTTTAGTGGAATTCCACTTCAGTCAAGATAGTGATCTGACAACATTTATGTTTCTTTCTTGCCAAAATAATAGGTCACTTGGTACAAATTTAGATGCTTCGATACAGAAATGACATTAGGAACCTCTATATTGACATAACAATTATCTGTTTTAATACTATCCATTAGCTGAATATTTCTCTGCCTCCTTGTTTTACTTTCATCACACCACCACACCACATGTTCAGAAAACATTTTTTCTCGGAAGATAGGTTTCTTTTAAGTTGATAACCATGTAATAAACATATGTCATTCATTTGTTCTTTCTTCCTTCATTTCTCTACTTCTTTTATATGGCTAAAAATTTCGTTTCCTATACATTTTTTTTAAAAGAGGACGTATCCCCCTGTCCTCCCACCGAGACACCCGTGTCTCCTCCAATTCGCTTCATCTCTGTGTACTGAAACAAGGTACTAAACTTTACATTGTAAGAGCCTATGAAAAACTCTGGCCTCACCGTCTCGCCGGTGAAACGTGATCATTACATTTGCTTTGAATGTCATATTTCTAACATTGTCAGGCCAGGGAAGCTTCTCAATTAATATGGATGAAATGTAAAGTCAAATATTTATGCTGCACATCATTCATGCATTCTGAATTAATATAATAAATTATATTTCAATAATATCTTACTCGAGGAGATTTAAATCCCCCTGGAGAAAGATGTTATCGGAAATTAAAAATTTATTGTATTAAGTACAAAAATCACACTTGTTCTCAAAAGATATGAGACTGAGTTCTTGATACCCTGTGATAAAATTCTGCGTACGCCACTGTCCCCCTACGTTCGCCACTGTTAATTTTAATGTTGCAGATAGGCTCATGCTCTGTATTAATATACGGTTGATAAATATTTGTAAAAATTTCCCCCCATTATGTTTCTTTCACAAATAGCATTTTGGGAATACAGTAACAGCATATTCTTAACATAAAAAAAATACTGGACTAAGCTTAGTCAGTGGTCAAATATTCACCTCTGGTGCGTGGGGTCTCTGGTTCGATCCCAGCTCTTGGCAAGTGAACTTTGAAGTGGACAAACACTGTCTGGGTAGGTTTGCTCGAGGTTCTCCCGTTTCCTTCCACTTTATTAATCTCACCACTGTCATCATCCATCTAATGGGACACTGTATACTTTTTCCAAAATTTCGTAACTCTACATATATTTGTACACTTCCTTTGTAAAACTATGGTTGTTTAGCAGAGAAATGAGTGATGCAGCATAAACATTTGATTTTAGGCTTCATTCATATTTTTTCTTTTCTATAAAATAATCAAGTTCTATCATTTTTTTTCTGATAATGTAAGTGACGTCACTTAACAACTTACTTATAGTCTTTTTAGATGCAAAATAATACCGACTCAATACTATTTAGGTAAAGCATCTTGGAGTTGGACCCCTCAAACTTCGTACCCCTCCCAATAAAAATTTCTGTGCGCGTGCCTGGTTCTAATGCATAATCGTTATACGTTAATTTAAAGTAATTAAATTAAAGATAATGAGTAATACTGGCTGGTCAGATATTGTGTCAACAATAGAAAGAAACAATAGAAGTTTGTTTAAAATTATAAAATTTTGAATTTGCTTTATTTGTTGTAATAATTTAAAAACCTATTTCCATAAAAACACAAATATGATAATACACATGCCTAGAAGGTAAACGACAGGTGAGTTGATAATAATTCCTTTTCTTTTTTTTAATATTTTAGTTAATTCGTTTTCAAAATTTACTATAAAATGTTCAGAATTTGGATTCTTGGAGGAAAAATAGTACGTGTGCGAGATTTTCAATAGGTAATATTTTTCATAACTAATAATATATAATCTACGACGAAGTTTGAATCACTGCTTTAATTTTTTTTTTTTTTTTTTTTTTTTTTTAGTAAAGTATCCCTGTATATATGTAGCTATATAGCTGAATATTGTGAAATTTGGCGGTAACTCTCATATGGAATTGGATATGATTGTCCTAATCTAATAGTTAGGAAGATTAACATAAATGTAGCTATAGACTCTATTAGGGATTAGGAATGAACGCCAAAAAATAGGCGTAAAATCTAGTAATTATTGAAATAACAAGGAGCCTTCAAGCACTCAATCTAATACTTTTTCAGGACAAGCTTGATTAGTAGGTATATATACGAGGATTAATTGAAAACTTCGTGGCCTGATCTACAAAATTAGAGGCATTACTGCTGTATCGCCGGACCAATTTGAAAATTGAAAAAAGTACCAAAATGTACTGCATTCGGCAGTGGCGTATTTACGATTTTGTTTCGGGGGGGGGGCTTTGCTAACTTTCGGGGGGGGGCTTTGCCTGAAAATGTGAAAATTCTGCAAGACATTTCATATACTTTATTATAGTAAGTAAGATTTCGGGGGGGCTTAAGCCCGGAAGCCACCCCCTAAATACGCCACTGGCATTCGGTTATATTTGGTTGGATTACATTACGTTATTAGGCGTATAGTTTTACTATACAGATCCATAATTTAAGTAGTAGTAGGAGGAGGAGAAGGAGTAGAAGTAATAGTAGTAGAAGAAGAAGGAACTGGTTAGAAGCCCCGCAGGGGTTCGTTGGGTTCTGTTCTCGATATGAAATGGGCAAATTAAAGACTTACCCAAATTTTTCTGTGCATTTTACAGTCTATGGATCCGTATAATAAAACAAGAATACCTCTGCGAAATAGTCCATTCGCCTCCACATACAGTGCCGCTTACAACATCAAAAACAATAAGCAAATACAACCACTCTCTTAACTTTTGCTATTCCCCTTACCTGACTTTCACTCATTCTTTCTCACAAACTTAAATAAATTCCCCAATTGACCCGGTAAATTTCCTAAAACTGGTCCGGCGATACAGCAGTTAACCGAAATTAGAAAATATTTGGATAAGTTATGTTTAATTTTTCCACGTAATATCCCTTGACTGAGATACATTTACGCCACTTCTCCGGTAACGCTTCTATACCACTTTTAAAAAAGTGATTCCTCGATCCCTGCAAAATATTTCAGTACAGCACTTTTCACCTCTGAATCCGAAGAAAATCGCTGTCCCCTCCCCCTCAAAATTTTCAGATTTCTTAACAAGTGAAAGTCTGAGGGGGATAGATGAGACGAATAGGAGTGCGGCAATAGTTCGAACCCACAGGAATGAATTTCTCCCATGGATACAAGGGACGTGTGAACGTGCGCACTGTCCTGGTAAAACAACACCTTTCTTTGCAGCATTCCTGGCCTTTTAATTCGCTTTTCTCATGCAAATGTCGCAGAAGAGTGGTAGTATTCAGAATTGTCAATCTTTCCCTTTTTCTAGAAACTAATCAGGATAATGCCCCTAGCATCCCCAAAAATTGACTCCATAACCTTGTTTACCCACAAAACGCGTTTGGCTTTCTTTGGAACAGGAGATGAAGGTCGTTTCCATTGCTTCGATTGTTGTTTTGATTCCAGTGTATGATGCTGTATCCATGTCTCGTGCATATTTACAAATCTGCCAATAAACTCATCCAGATCACTTGCAAACAGTTACAAACAGGGAGTCAATTTCGTGTTCAACTGAAAGTAACTTGGGTATCCATTTCGCGGACACCTCAGGAAACCCTAATTTCTTTACGACCAGTTTTGTGCTCGCTCATAGGAAATATCTACAATCTCAGCTATCTCTCGGTTTGATTCTGCGGTCATTCAAAATCAGGTCACAAATTTTATTGACATTTTCTGTATTGGCTGACGCTGAAGTCTTGCCATTGCGGGGGTTATTTTCAATGCTGTTTCTGCCACGTTTAAATTCAGCTACCCACTTTTTCACCACGGAATATGAAGGCGAGGAGTCTTCTAATGCCTCTACCATGTCCACATGAATTTCCCGTGGTGTTAAGCTCCTTTTATGCAGGTACTTAATGACAGCTCGATGCTCGATTTTCTCTATGTGAAAAAGTTTCGTCACTTCCGCCAACTTAGCGCCTTTCAAACTCCTCCCTTGAAAATAGAGAAGTGAAATTGAAAAAAGTGGATACATTTTTCACGATAGATGGTTTTGATATAGCTGTGAGTTAGTTGTGCAAGCGTGTTTATACTGTTCGTTTTTTTTTTTTTTTTTTAATTAAATTGAGTATCCAGCAAGATGTGCATTTTACAATTCTGTGGTGGTGTATTTAAGAGGATATAGGGCTGAACATAATTACACTGGCTGTCATAAATTAAGCAACAAATGGATACTCAGGTGTATAAGGAAAGTAAACGCATGCTGGTGAACAAAATGTTATTGGAATTAAAAAAACATTTATTTTACGTCATACAGCAAGGAAAACCACCAAATGAAAGTACACTCGTGGGGGAAAATATTATGCTGGACGGCGCTGGCACTGAAACTGGAGAACTTTGGAGCCGCAAAAGGATGGTTTACTGACATTAATAAGGGATATGATCAGCGTGCATAGCAATACAGGATTCACAACATCGCCTCATGCTGTGATAAGTGTTTGTACCAGCTTATTTGGTATCTGGATCAGGAGGCTTACAATGCATTGCCCTAGAGCATCCCACATGTGTTTGATCGGATTAAGGTCCGGGTACCTCCATGACAACTCCATTCGTTGAATATGGTGTTTCAAATACTGATCGACCAGTTGTGCTCTATGGGGACGAGCATTTTCGTCCTGTAGAATGAATCCCTGACCCTTAGCACATGCAAAGGATACAACGTGACGATCCAGAACGTTATCCCTATAGCGTTGAACTGTCATTGTGCCACGCGGGAGAACATACAGATCAGTACGTCTTCCAAGCAAGATGCCACCCCACACCTGCACCACCATATATATCGCTTTCAAGAATAGATAACGGATGTATGGATGTATGGTAACGGGTTCCTGTTTCTCGCCAGACCAACTTGCATCGAGAATCACTGTCCAGAGAAAATCTAGACTCATCAGTAAAGAGAACTAACTGCCATTGTTCCTGGATCCAATTCACATCCGCTCTTGCTCAATTTAATCGCTGCCTCTTGTGACACTGGGTAAAGGGTACAGACGCCATTGGTTTTGTTTGGCATACAACTCACCTTCTTAAAGTCGCTTGCGTACTTTACTCGTTGATATAGGACGTCCAATTGCAGCAACAACCTTCACACATACTTGAGTTGCAGTTGCTGACCTGTTTCTTGGACTTAAAAAATGGATATATCAATCATCCCTGGCCGATGTCCCACGCGGTCGACTGCCACTGTAACTTCTCGATGCATTTTGCGGTCTCTAGAACTTGCTCCATGACCTACTGACTACTGCTCGATCAACATTGAGTCACCGGGACACGTCTTCCTGACGCTGCCCTGCTTTCAATCTACCTATGGCATGCCAACTTAATTCATCCGGCAAATGATGCCTCGTTGCCATATTCGCTTGTTTCACTTCACTATACTTGCTTCTGCACTCTACACACACTGTCAGCCAACAGTTCCATGCGCTCATGTAGTCCTCGCCTGTACCTAGTACTCTATGAAGTCGTGTGAGGGCAGCATAATCGTCAGTTCTCCCGCACAATGTTTCTCCGATCATTCGTCAATGCTCGTTGTATTATAATATTTATTTTCTTTACATTTCATCCCCTTCCTCCATCATTTCTTTTTTATTGCACATTTTGTCTGTTGCTTAATTTATGACGGACAGTGTGTATTGAGCATGAGCTTGTCTAGAGTCTCGGATAGTTGTTGACAGATTTCATAGAATATTTTTATTTTGGGAGGTTAAAGGGGCCCTTTGAGTATTCAATTTTTTTGGTGATTTCTATTTAATTCTTAAATAGTGTATTATTGAGGCGTTCATTTTTAATATGGCGTTATATTTAAAATGTTCATAACTTTGGAGTAGTGCCAGTTTCGGTTGCTCAGAAGGTTACCAGCTACTGCGGGTTGTAGCTGATGAGGCTTTTTAAAGTTGACCATTCAATACTTAATGTAAACATAGACCTACGCAATTCATCATAAAGAGAAGAAAATAACCGCAATGTAAACTCTCCGCCACCTAATATGCACTTTTCAGGCTAATTGACTAAAAAAATGCCTGGTCCACGCTTCCAGCACCCCATTCCTCGATACTATTCACCTGCCTTCGATCTCTCAAGTTTCACCGCTATTGAAATTGGCCCTCTTGTTCTTGATAGCTGTCATGTAGTAAATTGAAGATTATGGTGGTCTCACATTAGGAAGTAACCGAAGTCCTCAGTATATTTTCTTTAAATTATTATTAAAACTTGACGGTTGTAGAAATTGAGAATGGTTATTATAATTTGCTACAGTCAGGTTAATTAAACATGGTTAAAAAGTCGCAATCGTTAAGGAATCATTTAAGATATTACTATATGATTGGCTTTCTAGCTTTCGTTGTGAAAATACCTAGGAATGCCTATAGTTTAATGGTAATGTTCCAACTAGATCAATAGAATTTGAGGAAATTGAGAGAAAATAAGTTGAAACTCGTGAGAAACATTGAAAAATATATTTTAAAAAATATAATTTATATAAATAAAATCATATTCGAGTTATATGTAAGGAATAGCACGGTGACAACGATCAACACAGCATTCAGCTAGTAGAGCTTGAACAAGAGAACAGAAAACATACCGTATTGTCAGGTGTCACTCTGCCTCATCGACGTCGGACGTCGACGTCAATGTATTAATGTACTTTATTCAATGGGGTCTCATGGTCTTCCTTCGGAAAGGGGATTCATATACTGCGAAATTTGTGCACATGCAAAGAAGACAGTGATATGTTTGTGGGAACACAAAATAACCATACGCAGGGACGATTGGCAGGTGGCACACCATTGGATAACAAATATATTGTTTACATGACTATGATAGAGCGAACACTGTCGTCCATAGTGTTAACTAAATGATGGAGCATATTGGGTATAGAACTGTTTGAGTCGACGGTTTGACAGCGTCTGTGAACGTTGTGCTGATGCACACATGGCTTCATGTTGACTTAAATTGACCTAGAACCACAAACACCTCAGGCTACAATGGACGTTTGAATACAGTTGCTGGCCTGTTGAGTGATGCAGAAGGATCGTACAGCGATATTGGCTACCTACCTATTAGACGCTGTCGAGGTGAGCGTAATCTGGTAACGTATGTCGAGTGTCATGGTAGCCAAAGACATGCATGGTAATGTGAGGCGACAACATTGAGTACAACGCAAGACCGCTGCTACCTATTCAGAGCAACCTCACCAATGACCGATACATGAGAAAAGTTCTTTTACACAACTTCGGATGCTATTTCAACAGGATAATACACGACCACATGCATCCCAGAATATAGAAGTCGTCTTTAAAAAATGACAGGTATAGTTGTCATTCTATATTGTCCTTGTTGTCTATATTGTCATTCTATATTGATTGAAGAGTATTATTGCAGATAACATATGTGTTTTTGAATTCAAAACCTACCAACTTTTTTTCTTCTGTCTTCCACCCCACTTTCCATTAGCAGCTGCAAATGGAGCTTATAGCGCATTATTGCCTAGTTTGTACTTAACAATTTTTTCAACTTATTAAAAGTTGCTTCAGAATAGATGCTTAACCGTAACTCCAATATTTTTGAAATGTCAACTTACAGATTTCAGTCACAATTCCCCATGTGAAACACTGCCAGACCAGCTGAAAGCATTTCTAACATATTTGACAGAACTTCGAGATCGGGGAACGAGGGTAGGAAATAAGAATTTAGAAGGGTGTCAAGTAGGCCTACTTTTACTTTCGTTTTCATAATTTTCGTGCAGGTTATCTTTTGGCCACGAACTAGTAGCTTGTAATATAATGGCAATTATTAAAATAATCGAACCTCAGGGGGGCGCGGAGTCTCAGTGGTAGAGCGTTCATTTCTGGTGCGTGGGCAGGGAAATTCAGTCCCAGTTCGCAACAATTGGGCTTTGTGATGGACGGATGGCGGGTTTTCTCGTGGTTCTCCCATTTCCTCCCACTTTCTTGATTCCACCATTTCATTCATTTCTAATCATCACCGTCTCCATTAGACTACAGGCATTAGTGTAGGACGTAAAACGTAGGAGATTTCATTTATTTTTTTATGTAATCGAACCGTAACACAGTTGGAAGACCGGGATTCAACCCCGCATTCAACCATTTTGACAAACGTTTTTCTTAATTCCATCTGTGAATGTAGAGATAGTGCGTGTACAGTGAGCCCTGACCGATTTCCTTTCTAATCGTTTTTAAATCTTTGTTATTATTAATTACCAGCAGTGGTGGATTTGCGAAGAGGGTTAGGGTGGGAATGTCTTTCGGATTGAAGCCTCTTCCCCGAAACTACGGAATTTCTAAAACAAACTAAATATTAGTTTTGCCTTTACTCATAAACTTCAAGCTGTCCTCAAATAAAAAATTAGGAATTTTTAGAAAAACTAAGCATTAATAAGAAAAGCCCCTCCCAAAACTTTTCTAAATCCGCCACTGATTATCAGTATAAAATAGTCTTTAAGGCTGTATCTGGAAGATTACAGCTGAATATACAAACGAAACGACATGTACCGACAGTTTGATGGAATCCGAATCAGTGTAGAGCTCCGTGACTATCGGTTTCAAATTTTATCAAATCATACATGAAGATCTAGACGTGTATTGGGGGAATTCGAGCCGAGGATTCACACACAGGACCAGAAGAACACTCATGTTACCATTAGCAAGGAACTGAAGAAAACAGCTTCGAATGATCCGATAATTTTGGCCAGTATCATCACGGTTAACGGATACAGAAAACCGAGCTGTCATCCCATTGAAAGTCGCCTGGATTCCCAAGATTCAGCAAGCCCGATCCTAGTGAAAGTGCAGCTTTTTTTTTTTTTTTTTTTGACATATTCGGGATCGTACATCACAAATTTCTTCCATACAACTATACTATCAATAAGGAGCTCTACGCAGCTGTATTATAACGATTACGCGATTCCGTTCGTCATGTACGGTCTGACAAATGGGGTTCTGGATAGTGACATTTGCATTATGAAAGTGCTCTGTGCCACACTTAAGGAATGGTGTTCGACTTCTTGCTCAAAGACATCAATCATCTCCGTCGAACACCAATGCTCTTACTCATCGGATCTGGTTCCCTGTAACTATCCCTGTTTCCTACACTAAAATCCGCATTTAAAAGAAAACTATATGTCCATTCAAGACATTTAAGATAATACAAGGGAACTCCAGCGCATTCCGTAATTTTATCAGATGATTTCATCAGTTTGATTAGGTCAGATCAATGATATGTTGCTGTAAAAACATATAATGAATATGCAATTAGGCATCTTGGTTCCAAAACTAGATATATTCACAAAATCATTACAACAAATAGTGTTAATTATATTCAAATTATTGTCCTTTGGCACATCAACCGTCCGTTGGTACAACCATTGAATTATTCATAAACAAAATACAATTTTAGAAAAGAAATGCATAATAAATTAAAATTATCTGAATATAGAAACAGTAGATGGACGTCATAAATATACTGAAATATTTACTTGCCACCTTCGTTTATATGCAGCAAGATAAATAGTTCCAAATATTGAACACTAAGAATAAAAATGATCTTCCCGCTAACTTGTTTTGTTGCTGTACACAATTATTTCACGATATGCAAATCACTCTTGAGAAAATGACTTCACAAAGAGAGGAAAGAATTACCAAGGAAATTTAGGAGGACTGTAGCTGCGGTATCTTTAGTATACGTATGCTACTTCTGGGATAAGCAACCTCTCCTATACATTGTTTCCTCTAAGTTTAATCTGGGAATTTTAGTAACATTCTCACTGTATTATTTTATTGTTTCCTTCTCTCGGTGTCTTACATTCTAATCACTTCATTTGGAAAACGAAAACAAATAGGAATATCACAAACAAAAAGATCTATTGCAACTTCATGTTACAAAGGGTCTGGGTCAAAACTTCCACAGCTAAAACTCCCACACTCAAGAAATGTCAAAACGCCCACAGAATCGGTCATAGCTCCCACATAAATGGACAAAACTCCCACACGCAGAAATTGTCTCAACCGCCACACAAATGGACAAAACTCCCACAAAATCAGACAAATCTCCCACATTTTGAAATGATCCTGGTTGCAAGTCTTGTAAGTTTCACACGCTAAAAATAATAAAAAGAAGTACAAGGGTGTTTTGACTGTTTGTGCATTTGGGAGATATGTCCATTTGTGTGGGACATTTATGGGCGATTGTGTGGTCGTTTTGACATTTCCTTTGTGTGGGAGTTTGGGCTGTGGGAGTTTTGACCTGCTTCCGTTACAAATGACAACCTTCTATAATCGAATTCTCTGCTCAGATTTTGATTCCACTAAGGGGATCATACTGTTGTTATAGAATCTAAAACAGTGTCTAGTTGTTATGAAAGTAATATTATAACTTCTGCTACAGTTCTATTATGATTTTATCACGTGACGCATACAGGTACATCTATCTATACGTATACACAAAATAACTAGGAAATAAATACCCACATCGATAGAAGGAACAATTATTTTATCGGTACTCTTATTTTCCGTACTGTGTACTGGTTCAACTATCATTCATTCTCTACTTTTTATATACTGTGCACTTGTCCAACTACCTACAACTCTGGGTGGCGTAACTAAAGAAAGTTTTATCTAGCTAACAGAGGTTATAATTTCCTTCTAAAATTTTTAAACTACTAATATGTATTTACAATTAATTACTGTATTTGGGTCATACAGAGTTTATTTCTATCAAACTTGAACATGAAAATCGTTTCGGAAAATACAATATTTAAGAACAGATAAGACTTTAAAATGTTGAGCGATTAGTATGTTCTGTCTTGCTGTCAGAGATTTCGCACAATATTGGGTGTCCGGAATGGGACTGGCGGTTTTTAAAAGTTTTAATATGGTCAGAGATACAGAAGAAAGATAACATGCATTTTAAAGAACTCCAAAAGTTTATTTGATCTTACTTACAAGTCATTCTAATTCAGTGTAACTCCACGTGAGCTCCATTTGTAACTACGTAACTGAACTCCGTTTGTAACTGACAATATCTAGCCTGAACTCAATCTCTCTTCACGTATTCTGTAACATCTGAGGTGTTACTGAAGCAATCGCATTCCTAATACGGTTCTTCAGTTCATCAAGGTTACGCATCATTTCACTAGAATACACGAAGTCTTTCACATACTCCCGCAGGAAGAAGTCCAGGGGTAACATCAGGAGAGCATGGAGGCCACCTAATTGGCCCATCACGGCCTATGCAACGGCCAGGAAATTCAGTATCAAAATACTCCCTCTTGTAAGCTCCAATGTGGCAGGGCACCATCCAATTGGAATATCACTGAGGTTGCAAATGTTGTAACTGGGGAACAGCAAAGTGTTGAAGCATGTCTAAGAATACATTTCCTTTTATGGTTTGTTCTATGAAAAAGAAGGGGCTTATAACTGCATTATGTGTTAAAGCGCACCAAACATTCAATTTGGGACTGTCTCTAGAATGTTCTATATACGCATGCGGCTTCTCAGACCCCCATATCCTAACACTGTGTCTGTTAACACAGCCAGACGAGTGAAAAGTTGCCTCATCAGTGAAAACAATGTTCAATAGGAAATTATGGTCATGATCAATCCTGTCCAGAATTTCAGTAGCAAATGCTGCTCTCTGTGGCTTATCGTTGGCCTTAATTTCTTTCAACAATTGCACCTTATACGCGCGCAAACGTAATCGTTTGTGTACCATCGTGCACTGTTGACTTTGAAATTGCCTGTTCGCTGCGCGAATTGACTTCCTCGGGCTACGTGAGAAATAATCTCTTATAGCTTCCACATTTTCTTCTAACACACGCAATTTACCATTGCTGTATTGTTTCACTACACTCCCCGTTGATAAATATTGATCCTTCCACGCCTGGATGCTGATGTGTGATGGAGGATCCTTGTGGTAAACACGTCGAAAGTTTTGTTGAACTTGAACAACACTTTTTGTCTCTGCAAACCACTACACGCATTGCGCCTTTTTCGACTGCCGATGCCATTTCTGATTATCGGCGATACTAGCGCCGTCATCGGTAGTTGTTCAAGTATGAAAATGTGCTGAACAAAGCTTTTTGAGTTTTCCTCCAATATGAATGTTTTTTTTTCTGTATCTCTGACTATATTAAAACTATACACTTTTAAAAATCGTCAGTCCCATTCCGGACACCCTGTATTAACTACTAAATATAAATTATTGCTGTTGTTCATTTTCGTTAGATTCTTAGACTGAAATTATGAATATACAAAATAATTCATCCAAATGCTTATAAATTATAAGAATTTGAATTTATGAAGGTTTGTTCTAACGTTAACAATAAGTGCGTTTCTGTATTGCTTACTCATCGACAAAATCACTTTGATGTTTTACTTATTGATAAGCTATGTAATCTGAAGTACAATAAAGAAAAGAAGGATTCTCAGGTAGTAATCAGTTTCTTCCAAAATGTGATGATGGTGCCAATGATTGATAGATAAGATAATTGAAATATCTAATATTTTAAGATGTGTAGATTCTTTCAAGCGTTTTGTCTTTACAGGCAGATTCTCATTCGTCAGATCTACCAATGAAAGGTATTTGTTTGGATCCAGAAATGAATGAAAGTTCCTTAAATAATCAAGATGGATGGAAGAAGGAGTTACACATGTTTTAAGGAGTAATGGATCAAACTTACTATGATTACATCTTTCATATTATGGAATTCAGAAGAAAAGAACTGACATTCTTTGATACAGAGGGAAATTGTGTTCTTATAATACTTAATCATGTCTTCAAGAAATACTTGGGTTGGATGATTAAGAGAATAATATATCGCTTAACTTCTGACATAATCATGAGAAACATAATGAATACATCTGTGGAACAGATATGATAATTCCTTGCTTTTAGAATACAGTGATCTTATGTATCTCTAATATATTTTAAAAAAAGAAAAAAACTGTTCATTTTAAGACGGGTTTCAGAATTCTTGTGATTCGTTTAGTCAGAAGAAGATTGTAATGTAACGAAATTTGGAGAAGTAACATTCAATATGAACTATTATTCTCAAAAGCAGTTATTCTTCTAATTTATCAGGTTTTATATATAAAAGAAGCTAAAACTGTGTAAATTGATAGTATCTATTACGCATCAAGACAATTTTTGCGAAATCAGAATTGCCAATAGATGTCAATGTAAAGTGAAAGGAAAGTCAATCAAATAAACGTCCAGAAGAATCTAGAAAAGATGAAGTTGAAAGAATATACAATCGTATACAATTTTCGTCAGCACAATATTTTTCTTGGTTTTTCCATGAAGATACGTTATTGAAGATAGAAAAATACATATTCACTCAACTGTGAAATACATGAACAAGAAGCTTCGAGATGAAATGAAATACTTGCAAAAGTTCGGAACACACTTACGGCAAGACAACATTTTCTGCAAAATACTTTATGACTAGTTGGATGTGAACAATATACATGAGAACTCAAAAATTATTGAGATTTAAATTCAGAAGAAACTAAGAAATTAAAGTTTCAGCTAGCAGTGTTTATCGAAAGAAGAATCTACAATACAAAAGTTGCTTACTCAATACTTAGTGAAGCATTGTAGAGTCATCAAACAACTTCCAGCATTTATTTTAAAGAAGATGTAATGTTTCAGCGCTTGTTATTGATTGTTCAACACTTTTTAACCTCTTCAAGACTTTGCTATTCACTCTTTATAGTGCCTCTGAGGTTATTACACTCAATATCGCCGTCTAATTGGCAGAAGATTCTAACATCACATGTTTAAACAGCTGAAACATCCGGCCCTGCAATCAAGTGTTACTGATTGTGGATTTTGCAACCAGCTTCTACGCTAGAACTGTCTTCATGCCTGCTTTAAATATTGGATATTAGTAAGTACAATGTTGGACCTAAACATTAATTTACTGTAGCATCTTTCTCTTTCTTTTCAGAACAACAAACAAGTAAGTTGAAGAATCAAACATTATACTCAGGAAACTCGCTGAGCAAATTCAAGTTTACCACAATTCCAGACTTTTACCAAATTCCTTCAAAATGACTTTTCCGAAGTCAAGACAGTTAAATCGCTTTCATTCACCCGAAAAGTGTAAATTCATCTTATTCGATGGAAATTGTTAGACAAGCAAAAGAGAAAAATTTAGAGAACACAAGTTAAAAGCAATTAGTGAATTTTACAAATAGCTTGCTTTTACCGGTAAAAGTTTCCTTAAAATTGTCCAGTAGCACAGGCCAACGCCCTAATCT
Organism: Thermobia domestica; assembly: GCF_964235325.1. NCBI lineage: Eukaryota > Metazoa > Arthropoda > Insecta > Zygentoma > Lepismatidae > Thermobia > Thermobia domestica. Next base: position 80,022,956 of record NC_137463.1, read on the forward strand.
CTCTGATCTATTGATTTCTGTGTAATCATTGCTGAACCTGGCCAATACTTAGATGAAATGAATAGGAAAGCAGATAGTGTTGGCAATACTGTTGGTACTGGTGGCTGATGGTTTTACTTAGCGTTTACCTCTCCCCTGCCTGTGGTCATGGTCCTGCTGTAGTTTCATACAGTGGTGGTATTTCGTCTGTATAAATTGGGGATAGACCATGCTCTTGGTAATAAGCAGCATTGATTTTGTTTTTTCTTTCGGTTTTTCCTCTATAGCAGAAGAAAGTAAAAATCATAAAATCTTTTGAGAAACCTTGTATTGGTGTACTAAGTTACATCAGTCTTTTTGACGAACACCTCTCTAGATGATGGTAGAACTTTTCACAGTCCCTTAGCAAGGGCTTCCTGCTTCGTCTCAACAAATTTCCAGCGGTTCCAGAGAGGTGGCGCTCGTGCAGCTTTGTTCTTGCTCTTTCTCTCCGTAATGTAAACGCATCCAGCTGGCCTTGCAGATAGTTTACAGCCTCAATTTGTGATGGATTCGACGACTTACTGTGATTGGGCACCATGTAATCGTTTCATCGTAACAAGCTAAGGTAGTAAATCCTCATATGCAGCTATATTTCGAATCATCTTTAGCACACATCTTGTGCGTTCCACTGATGTCCTCTTTGGATACAATTTCGTTGATAATATGAGTTATAGATGAGGATGCTGTGTATAACGTTTAATTAAATCACTAACAGTGGCCCTGTCTCCTTACAAGCCATTATTTTGACACTATTCTACTATGAAGGATATGCTAAAATTTCCATGGGGAAGAGCCATGACATATCTTCTCATCGGCATTTTGCCTCCTACAAGACCTTCACTCTGCTACACAAGTGAGAGATTGATTCAAGTTGTGTACAGTTTTCTTGCTCTGTAAAACCCAATAAAACCCAATTTGAGGTACGTGGAAATTATTTTGCCGTTTACAGCACTTCAATATCTCAAATCGTTCCGAAGATATGATAAACATTGCTGAAGCTTGCAATACTGCTTAAATCATGTAATTGCTAGAACTTGTAATTACAACTACTAAAAGCTATTGTTGTAATGCTGTAAAAAAGAAAAAGAAGCAAGTCAGCAGTATCGCGAACTTTATGAATGTTTATCGTATCTCCGGAACAGTTTGATATTTCCAAGTGTTGTAAACAGCAAAATAATTTGTACGTGTATTGCAAACCATAAAAGGAACTAGATATGATACTTTCCTAGGTATTTTTTCGAAATAGAGCCTTTCGAAAAAATTCAAAACTTTCAATCCCTGTAACTTCGTTCCTATTTATTCGAAACAAGTCATACCATGGCCATGGTATCCACCACTAAGGTACACTCATGTTCAAAATTATTGTCGCATATCTATAACTATCTTCTTGTAAGAATATAATTTGATAATGATTTTGCAAGGTACTTTTAATACTGATACTTGTATGTGTATAATCGAAAAATGTATATTTGTGGTAAATTTCATAGGAAAAGAATTATAAATACGAAAATTAGAATGAGTAAAACAAAATGTTGCTAAATGGACAAGAAAGTTTTATTTTCGTTTTATTGTTCTTATTTACTGCTTTTTTGACATGAAATTTTCCACATACACGTCTTTGCCTATTATACACAAATTAATATTGTAAGAAATACCGGGCGAATTCGTTATCAAATTATATTTCTACAACAACATATTTATAGACATGCGACAATAATTTTGGACATGAGTGTACTTTCGATCCGCATTATCGTGTCCATATCCGTTGTGCTGCATGTGTGATAGAGGTGTCGAAACTTTGGATCTTTGTGATACTATCACATCCTTAATTTGCAACGCTGCATAATGAATGCGATATTTTAAGTTTCGATCGATAAGTTAATTTGAAATATGTAATAATCTGACGTATTGTCGGTTGAAAAACATAATTTTCTATTGGGTTGGCAACAGTGTTCATAAGATGATGTTAAAAAAATACCTAGGACGTTTCCCCTCCCTATAGTTTCTTGGTGCAAAATTTCGCTCCTCTGCCTTTTACGATTTCTGAGATATTTAATACTATCATTATAAATGAACAACCCTATATATATATATATATATATATATATATATATATATATATATATATATATATATATATATATATATATATAGACCCTATGTTGTTCTTTGAATATTTACAGTTCTTAATTTCAACAAGTGAGAAAATGAATTCAACAAATTAGAATAAATACAATTTGTGCATCAGTTTTCCGTTTATATTATATACATGAATTTAAGCTAACAATATACTTTCTGTTTCTTGGAGATATTCTTTTAATTATCTATAGTTTACTTCTATTAGTTATTCACTTATTGAATTCTATGACCCATGGTTTTGACTGACAAGATAAAAAGAGCATATAAGAACAACTGGAATGAAAAAAATAATACCGTTGATTTCTAAATTGTTGTTATTTAGAATGCTGAATTCCAAGTTAAATCTAGTAGTAAACAAGTTTAGAAAACTCTTATAGAGGACGTTGAATAAAGCGAACAAAACTTTAATATCCTTCATTCATTTCAGGTTTTAGAGATCTCCGATGAATCATCTTACTCTTGCTAACTACGTTGAAATTCTACATAAAGAAGAGCCAGATGTCTCTCTTCCCTCTCAAGACAGTAAGCCGTCTCTTTATCTTTGTTTAATTATAGACATTCCTTCTACTCCCATCAAACGTGAAATCATGGTTTCGATTACAAGGGATACAATTTTTATTTCTCAAAATGTTACGCATATTTGCGGTTTTGTATATCTATTTCTATTAACAGTTTGTTCCTTTCTAACGAAAGAGCCATATGATGAAGTATGATCTTGGGTTCGGTTCCTGATGAAGGCGTAGAATTCTGGTGTTGGCCCTCTATCGTGAGGCAATCGAGACCATTGGATTAACAGGTAATGAACTCCAGTCTATACAGAATGACACAATGTCGAAGGGCTTACCATCAACCAATCAACTGAAATCCGTTTAATCGGCCATAATACATCGTGGGTAGAAACGATAGAAAGAAAAAAATAGTAGTGGTTATTATCCATCTAGCTATATTATTAATTGGTTGGGTTGGGTTTTGCTTCCCTCTCAATATCGACACTATATGAAACGTGGACCTAGAATGTGTGATTCGAACCGCATGAACTCCAGCCAGGAATCGAACGCGGGACGCCAGCATCGAAGGTGCGTATAGCCATGAGAGAACTCAGTGATATTATTAAAGTTATTATTTCTACGTAATATAGGGGTTTGGAAAGAATTTAACCACTTACCAAGAAAGACAGAAAACACTTGAAGGAAAAGAATAAATAAAATACAAAATGCTATATTTTCGGTTCAGGAAAAGATGGAGGTGCCCAGCCAATCAAGAGGAAGTGTATTGTTGAACAGGATCCTATGAAAATACATCATGGAGAGCACAGTGAGGCATTCTAACACACAATTGTGAGTATTACCATTTATGAGTTTAAACTGAAGCATTCTACATATTTAGCCGTGTAAAACATCAAGAGTGCGTTTTCGTGTCGATGGCTCAGCCTGAGGCTACCTACAAAAGGCATGCTATATTGAGCTCCTCAGGAACATAGTGGAAGCGGACCCTCGGAAAAGTATTCGTGCCATTGCAAACGAGTTAGATATACACCCTCTCACTGTCGTTCGCGGTTCCCGTAATCGGTAAGGTGAAAAAATCGAGTAGGTGCCACATGAGTTGACATCAGCTGACAAGAATCCTCATCTGGATGTGTGCAGTTCTCTGAGTGTACTGAATAATCTGGAAGATTTCTTGCATCGGAGTGTCAATTGGATGAGAAATGGCTTTGCTACGACAGCAATACACGGTTAGGGTTGGTTGGACTATAATCAACGTCCAAACTCACCTTTCCACCTGCAGTTGTTGTTGATAGTGATCCTTTATGTTTTTCTTTAAGATGAAACCGTCATTACTGAACACTACAATGGTGAACTCCATTAAATTCACCGAAACCTTTTTTGCCAGCATCCAGTAATAGATGATAGACATTATCTCTTTTTGTTTCATGAAAACGAACTTCCATATGCCGCTCGAAGGATGGTGCAGACTCCCTTTAAGTTGCAGTACCCTTCCTCACGCAGCATATTCCAGCATATTGTTCTAACAGGATTAGCTATAAGGAAACAAAAGAAACATCATGGATTTTATGGTTTTAGTCCTTATTAAATTTTCTTTATGTTTTTAGTTCTAATTGTCTTCCACATAATTGTGAGAATAGCATCTCAGTGGTATAATCTTCTCTTTTGGCTGTCAGTATTATACTTTAATCTTGGTCCTTGTGTGTGCAGGTTGATTATATTATTCCCACTTTCATCTATCAACTAAAAGTTCTTATTCCATTTTCTTTCTGCAGCACACCCATTTCATGGAAAATTGCTTGGGTAGTATATTAAGCAGAATCATCTTCTTCGGTATTCAGTGAAGTAATGGGAGTCAAGCAGTCCATAATGCACGGTGATATGCACTGCCTTTTATCAGTGTTACGTAGCTCTTGCAACCGGTATCTTCTATTATCAGGTGTATATGCTGTAGTCTAGGTCTTTCCCTAGGATTCTTTCCCTCTTTCAATCCTTCTAGCAATGTTTGAATTAGTCATCATGTCGTAAGGTGTGTTCACACCATTCACTCCTATTTTCTCGTAACACGTTCCTTTCTTCTCGAATCCCTTTTCAATACTTTCTGGTTTGTTACTTTTCCCACTCATTAAGTTTTCAAAACAAGTCGGAAGTACCACATTTCAAAGGCTGTTATTCGTTTCTTATCTATCTAGCCAAGCGTCCAGTTGTTGCTATCATACAAAAATACTCTCCGAACGAAGGTAGGTAGCAAGCGCTTGCGAATCTTCATATCAATATTACAGGAAGTAAATATATACTGTTTGCAGCTAAAGGCGGCCTTAGCTTGTTTTATTCTACTAGCAACCTCTACTTTGAATCTTCCATCCGGTGTTATCTTACAACCAAGGCGCGTGAAAGGTGACACATTCTTCAACTTCTATAAATCAATATAACATCTTAACTTTGTTTTGTTCTTACTTGTTACCATTACCTTTGTCTTAGCTGTCTTAGAGCGATTGATCTTCATATAATAATTTTTGAGTACTTGACCAATCGTATTCACCACGGCGTCCTACTCTTGCTAATCTTCTGCTAACGCAACTATGTCATCGGCAAATCCAAGGAAGTCCACTTTCTCACCATATACCAACACTCCTTTATTACACACACACACACACACACACACACACACACACACACATATATATATATATATATATATATATATATATATATATATAGTCTGATATATATACACCATGCCTGATAGCAGCTTCTTCAATGTATTGAAAGGTTGCATCTTATCACAGCAGTTTCATCTCTATACAACCGTTGTATTACCCACCTATTTCTATAATTTACAATCAGTCTTTTCAGCACTCTTCTGCCAAAACCTTTTCCACATCGACAAAGGCAATATACGAGGGGGGGGGGGGGGGCAAAAGAAACCGGATTGAAAGAGCGCTGCCGTTCCTAGGCGTAGTAGAGAGTTCTCCTGCTAGGTGGGTCTAGTAGAGACCTTCCCAGATCAGTTGGCCAAGCGCCGTCTGTGTAGGAGGTTAACATTTGATCGTATTATTGTTTTTCTCAACTGTTCTCGTTTGCCGCCTGTGAAATCGTTATGGCAGATTCAAAGGAACAAAGAGTGTGTTTACTTCCTACTTGGAAAATCGGAAACAAAAACTTACCAAATGCTTCAACAGGCTTTCAAGAAGGATACTATGAACCGCACACAATTTTTTGAGTAGTTTGGGCGCTTTGTGTGTGGTGAAATGAGTGTTGAAGATCATGCTCGTTCTGGGTGCTCTTCATCATTTCGAAACGACGAAAACATCGAACAAATCTGCCCCAAAATCACCGAGGATCGTCGTTTCATGATCAATGATATTTCAAAATAGGCAGGAGTGAGTTGGAACTCGTGCCAGCGTGAGGTTTTGCAAATGAGACATGTTGCCGCTAAGTTTGTTTCTCGCCTGCTTACACAGGATCAAATCATTCGTCTGAATTTGAGCCAGTACTCGGAAAATCAGATTGAAAGTGATCCAAACTTTTTTTGACCAACATGATGACATATTCCGAGAATTAAACAAAATCTAAAAGGAAAATGTTTTGATGGTGTAGAGGCTGTAAAAAGAACTTCGCAGAGCGCATTGGGCGATATAAAAGTTCCAAAGTTCCAGAGGTGCTTCAAACAGTGCTAAAGAAGATGGGAGAAAAGAATCGCAATTCATGGAGAGTACTTTGAAGGAGACTGAAAGAATTTTGTAAAAAATGTAATAAATTATTTTCTTTAGAACGAAAGTCTGGTTTCTTTTGGGTCCTCCTGGTTATTTATCAGTAATAACAATTAACCATAATATACAAAATTCAGTGATGGTTAATGTAATAATAAAATATAGTAAACTTATTATTACAGAGGTGTTCAATCTTACCCCGAGTTGACACTCATTCTTTTTTTTTTTTCTTAGCACTCACACTATAGTTTAGCATATAAGTCCATATGTTAACTAATGTTACTGAATACTTAAGTGTTCTGTGGTAAAAGGCTAAGAGGTCATGGTTTCAACTTTATAAATTATTAAAATTATAATTTCATAATCATAATTTCTCACCATCGTCGTCATTCTAAATATTATAGATGTGAAATGTAAAATTCAAACAAATAAAATTCGTTATCACTGAAAAAAAAATAATTTAAGCAAAAGAGATATTGAAAGTACAAAGAAGGGAATAATCTACAGACATAATTTTATTTATTTATCCCACGTGTTCATTCTGAAGTTCAACATACATATTTAGGACATTATTGTTTAATAACTTTTCAGGAAGAATTACTTGATTCTGGCCTACAGAAAATTGCTCTTTGTACTTATGATGTCTGAATCTTTCAAAATTTCAGACCATGTTACAAAATAGATAATAATCATACGTAGTAAAATCTAGTGAATAGAGTAGATTGTCCATGCATTGAACCTACAAATCTTCTAAAATATCCGGTTATTTACTATCCTAGTATAAAAAAGATTTGTTGTTCGTTAAAAAATCAACTTAACGTTTCACTCTCGCTTTTCATTGAACGCTTCTTAATTTTCTCCAGAACGTTTCAATTATAACCTGCATTAGTTCTTTGGTTCTTCTGATTATACTTTATACTTAGTAACCTTACTTCGCAGTTAATAAAATAACAAATATTATAATATAATAAATAAGCAACTAGTTGTTTAATCTTGTGGTTACATTTACATTATATAATAAGTTATTAATAGATACTAAAGAAATATATAATTTGAACTAAGAATAGATTTCTATTGTTTCTATTTGTTTCTTAATACAAAAGTAATTAATTAGCATTCTCAATATTTGGAGCGCTAAATATATTTTTGTCAATTTTCAGATTTCTCAGTGGCAAGCAGGGTTGATTTTATGGTATGTAGCTTTGAATAAATGGGGTGGTTGGATCAATGGGTGGGTGGGGATGGTGTACCATCAATCTTTAGAGACTTCAAAGGGTCAAAAGTAAAGATTGATGGTGGCTGGATTGACAGACAAGGGAACAGGCAGTGGAGGGAGGGGCGTTTGGGCCGCTGGGCAGACGGTCGGATGTAGTTACGTCTTTTTTTTTTTAAATCTGCGCTTTACATATTGACCTTTTTTTTCTTGGGTGGCATTAGATTGGGTGCGTGGGATGTCTTACAGAGGCAATGCCAATTAAATCTAGAAACATCCCAATTAAGAGGCAGATCGGTATTACTCTGACATACACACATCTACACATAGACATATACACGTACGACACCACTTCCATACACGCATACACAAGTACATACGTATAAATATGTTAAACTACACGCATTCCATCTACACCAATAACACCCCCACACCCATCCACATAAACACCCCCCACACACACACTCACACACACACACACACACACACATATATATATATATATATATATATATATATATAGATAGATAGATAGATAGATAGATAGATAGATATAGATATAGATATAGATATAGATATAGATAGATAGATATAACACACACACATTTTGACGCGGGAGATCCGGTCCGATTCTCGGCGGGAGCTCAAGTTATTTAGATCTAATGTTAAACTGTAGTCCACGTCTCACATAGTCTCGTTGCTACAAGGAATGTTAAACTCAAAAATCTAACACGCATACACATTTGGCACTGGGACACCTACACGCATCACGTCATTCCTAAAAAATACTTGTTAACTGAATCCTGAGGAAATCCAAGTAAAGTATCCTAACTTTTTCGATGACCTTACTGCTTCTTGCCAACCATCATCAAACATTAATATCTTTCCAGTCGCATCTATAAATATTTATGGATTTATTTTTATTTTTTCAAATAAAATCTACTTCTGACAGTTTTTCTCTCCAATTCTAAAACCGTACAAGGACATCGTTCAATTTACATAATGTAGAGAAAAAGTGTCGTAAATTAGTCTTCACTTCCACCCACTAAATTCCATAAATCACGATACAAATCGTAACCTGCTTTGATTTTAATTTGAACTTCGGAAACATAGTGATAACCGTAATTCCATTCTCAACCAAACATTCAATGTTATTCTTATCATTAAGTTTTTAATAAGCATTTTTGTCATTTTTTATTATATCTTTTATAATACCTGTAATTGTTTTCTTCGTTCTTCTCTCTCTACAACTTTTACTCCAAATGAATTCACTGATTAGTGTTATCTTATTTTGATTCAATTTCTTCGGTATAATCACTTTTCTTTAATAATTTATTTTCCAACCCTTTTACTTTCTCAAGCTTCCACCGTATCTTTCTTTTAATAATAATCATTGGTTTCTACAGCTTTTTGTCAAATTTCTCTCCTGCTCTTCTTCCATTCCCAATATTCTATTCTTTTCTAACTGTTCGTTACTCCGACATTCATCACAATTCAATAGTTACGTTGGAAATAAAATACTATTGGTGTGGTTATATCCAAAGATATATCTTTGATATATTTCAATGTTGTAAAGCTTATTTTTAATTTTTTATAGCTACCATGATCTTTTTTTTTAAATTTCTACCAGTGTGCCATACGGCTTCATACCAGCTTCATTCGATCACTGCCTCCATCATCTCATATCATAATCTCGACTTTATATATTTCTACTCATCTACATGTGTACTGCACGTAATGAGACTTCTTTCATAAACAAACGTACATGCTATATACATAGAAGCATTTTTTTGTTTCGAAGTTTTTTTTTTCTTTCTTTCTTAATGACAGATACTACATGAGACATGGATCTATAGCTTAACATCAAATTGAAACCACATAATCTCCCACGGATAGTGGAACCGGAGACACCTGCGGTTTGTAGAGGTTTTTAAACATTTTTTTTAGTTTAACATCCCACGATTATGCACTGAGGCTAAGGGAGACGGTGATGATGAGATGAATAATGGTGGAATGACGAAAGTGGGAGGAAATGGAAAAACCCGAGAAAATCCATGCACACGGTGTTTGTTCACCACAAAGCTTACTTGGCTGGAGCTGGGGTTGACCCAGGGACGTGCCAGGAGTGAGCGCTCTATCACTGAATCACCGCGACCCTTTTTCCATACTTTAACATAAATACACTACACTACACTGATATTTCCAAATACGCGCACTCTAGCACTTCAGTTCGTAAGTAAGAGGGAATACCCAAATCAACCAGAATTGCAACACAACATGCACGCATTTTGTGGTTACGGAAAGCATGTCACTAGCCGAGTAGCGTCACCTATTTGTGGTGTTGGAATTGTTTATCATTGATATTGCATTGTATATGTTCCTGCTCATAGCGTCCAGTGTGACGTATGACTACAAAGACTGAAGAGTGAGCCTGAAATTTCGTTGTTACTCGACAAGTTAAGGAGAATTCTTTGAATAAATCATAAGTTTACATGTGTTTTTTCAGTTCAACTGTCTTCTCAGTTGACTGAAAGCTTCTCAAGACTTGATCCCCTTCGTGCCTGAATGAGCAAGCAAGTCTTCACTGATGCACAAATGTCGTTTGTTGTTACACTTCCTTGGTGAATTCATCCACATTAGCAACATACTGGTTTGTAACACGCTTCAGTGCACCACTCTGCTTGTTATCTCCGAGCGACGTCCGTTCTTCGCGAAAGCGCTTGTTCTACTCATGAACTTTGGACAGTGATATACTGCCTTCTTTTTCCTTTTACTTTCTTTTTTCTGCTCACATGGAATCAATATTTTTGAAAATTTGATTCCACTTTGCTTAGACCCAAACACCAGTCTCTATTAACCTCTTTTCTTCTAAGTCAGTAGTTATACAATTTATCCATCTTTCTTATAGTCTTCCTCTTCCTCTTTTGCTTTGTACTTTCAACTTCCCCATTTTCTTTTGACATAATCATCATTTCCTCTCATAATATGACTATACCACCGGAATCTTCTCTCTCGTATCTTTTTCTTTTTTAAGATATCTTAGTCATTTTAACGCTATCTGTTATTCTTTCGTTTATGATCTTGCCCAACATTGATCTTTCTGGTAACACCACAATCCAAGAGAACTCTAGTTTCTTCCCTTTCATCGTCTTGATTCCCCAAGTTCCTCTCCATACAACATTGTGGTTCTTACTATGGTCTTGAAGTCTCATCCTTTCACCTTGAAATCTACTCTTTTATTACAAAGAATACCTTAGATATTCTTCCGTTTATTCCATTTTAATTCTATTCTCTATTTCTGAATCTAAATTCCTATTCTTATTCACTGTGGAACCTAGGTATTTAAATGTATTTACTTTCTTTATATCTTGTTCTTCCATCTGGAGTTCAGTCTCCATCTCCTCCAAAGTTCATATATTCTGTATTCTTCCTACTGGTTTTTGATCCTCTATCCTCCAAAACTCTTTTCCACTCTTCCAGCTCTTCTCTGTTGGTATTAAATAAGACAGTGTCATCTGTAAACAGCATACCCCAAAGCTGATTGATATTCCATACCTTTCTTATACATATTTTGGGGCAGGCGAACATACTTTCCTGGTATATTTCTACTTCCTATAAATCTTCAGATCTCTTGACGCGGTATACAATCATAAGCTTTCTCCAGGCGAAAAAACACAACATGTTGTTCTTTCTTCTTTTGTTGATATTTTCTATCATTTGTCTAATTGCAAAAATCGCATATGTTGTTCTTCAACATGCATGAATTCAACTTTTTCATCTCCTATTGATGTTCCTCCCTGAAGTAATCTCTCAATGATTCTTTCTCAAATCTTTATTGTATGAGACATTAGCTTAGTCCCTCTATAATTATTGCAATTTTGAATATCTTTGTCCTTGAAAATTGTTATTATTTTACTATCTATCCATTCCTTGGGTATTCTTTCTCCGGCAAATATTCCGCAACAAATTAAACAATAGATTTATTCCTTCTTCTTCGAGGTATTTCATTCGGGTCAGTTGCGTTGCTATTTTTTGTTTTGAGTACCGCTAATATTACTTCTTCTTTCCTTACGTTGTCTGCAACTCCTTGGTCCTTTGGTACACCATCCTTCAAGATTACTGTCAAGTTTTCTTCATTTAGTAGCTTTGTATAATAGTCTCCCATCTTCTCTTGACTTTATTCTTCCTGTGGTACTTTCCTTCTTTCCTTATATGCATAATATGAAATAAATCTTCTATTGCATTGTCTCGTGCACAGGAGTTCCCTCTCATTTTTGCTAGTTTCAAGTTCTTCGTACACTTCTCGCTAGGCTTCTGACTTTACTTTTTCCACTTCTTTTACCTTCTGTGTTTAGTTTCCAGAATCATTCTCGTTCCTCGTCAGTTCCTAATTTGCCTTAATCTCACCACCAAATGTCTTTATCTACTGGAGCACCTTTGCCTGAAGTCTTACCTAGTACTTCTTCCTCCCACCATTTGTTGGCTCCTTTCATGGGTTGTACTCTTTGTAATACGTTTCCTTTGGACTCGCATCTTAGATTTGGGTCTTTGAGTTTCTACCACTTAATGTTAGCTGTAGTTCTCTTAGCGATTATTTTCCTTTTGCAGGTGAATCATGATCCAGTACTACGACTCTTGTTCCAACTGCTTCTTTGTTGATGAGTATACAATTCTTTGCAAGTTGTCTCCTGCAAGAGAATCTATTTTGGCTCTCCCTTGTTCCACCTTTATATGTAACAAACTGCTTTGTATTCTCTTGGATTAATGTGTTACATATAGTATAAACACGGTGCCAGTGCAAAATTTAATATTATCTCTCCTTACCCATTCTTTTCTCTGATATTCCAACCTTCGTGGAGCCTTGAAGATATAACTCCTCCTCTAGTACCCACATTTCCGTTTGGATCACCAATTATTCTTTCTTCCTTTGGTATATTTACTCCAAATCATTCCAGAAAGTGTCATTTTCTTCGGATTCGTATCAACTTGCGGGTCGTACACGCCCTAAACATTTCTTCAAGACACGATTTGATACTCATTGTTCTAACAGTCACATTTGCACCAACTACACATTCAGTTATTTCACTATCAGGACAATTTCTGCCCCAGTTTCCACCTTGTTGAGTTTCTCCACCATACAGTAGTTTATATCTACTTTTTAGGTTCTTCTCTGTATATCCTCTGCATCTTGTTTCCTAAACACACAGTGCTTCTATTCTTCTTCTTGCCATTAAGTCTACCACTTTCCTTCCTATTCAGCTCATTGGCTCCACATTTAAGGTTCCTAATTGTATATGAAATAGCTTCTTTAACAGTTCTCGCGCATTACTTGGTAGCTGTCCCTCATTTCTCACAGGAGGCAGGCTCTTATGCGTCGCTTCCAGAGAACACAAGCATTTTCCTAGGAAAAATGTTGGTTTTCACTAGGCAATATGTTTTTACGTCCGGATGCACTTCCTAACGCTAATCCTCACCATTTATCCGGGCTTTGAATCGGCACTAAGTTATACCAGCGTGCGCCTCCAGTAGTTGATTTGAGAGTGATATTTAGCTTTCCCCATAAATCCTTTCCATCCTCTTTCTTGCTTGTGGTCATGCATCACAATAATCGCAGAACATTAAGAGTAGGAGAGCACACAGTGTAGTATCAAGAAGGAACAACTTCACAAAGATTGACGCCACTCATTACATTGACGCGAGAACCCCAAGCTAACAATGTCTAGTGGCACATTCCGTAACTACAAAATACACTCATACTGTGTTGTAATTTCGGTTACTTTTTTGTACCCTCTCCTATTTCTGATTGTTATATGAACAAGTACACTTCCACGACACATACCTTACCTGTCTCTCCATATGTTATGTTGTTTCTACATAGCTTATGGCATTTTCAGCAGCGCCCTAACACTTGGTCTGATGCCTACATTTTCATCTGACCCGATGTCCTATGGCCCAGATGTCTCTCCTGAAGTTTTCGTGCTCCTTTGTCTGTCTTCCCCCCACCCAGCCATTCTTTCAGCCACCCCATTGAAGCTGAAGGAGGAAAGCTGTTCTAAAGTTGGCCTAATAAAAGGAATACTGAAGAAAAAGCAATGGAAGAAAGGAAGATCAAGGCCCAAGACAGAAAATACCCTTCCATTAAGAAGATAAGTCATGCTAGAAGAGATTCGTAATTTAAAGCCAGTTGAAATACTAATCCAAAGAGAGGGAAGAAGATCAGCGAAGTACTAGTGAATGGAAAGCTGTATCATCAATAGAATGAAAAGAACATTTAACTCAAAATTGGATACATTTGCTTGTCAAGAATATCAATCATCTAATATATTTATGTTTTATAAATAAATGTAAGTCTTTGCTTTCAATTCAATGGGTCTCTTTTAATTTCTTCAGTTTGTTTCTTAAAATATATTTCTTTGAGACACGTTTTAACAAGTGGTGGGTGCAAACACCGGTTTTCGGTTTCTCCCAAAACCGGTTCGTTTTTCATTGTAACCGGTTTCGGTTTTCTTCAAAAATCGGCTTGGTTTCCACCGAAACCGGTTATCGGTTTTCTCCAAAACCGATTCGGTTCTTCACCGGATCCGGTTTCGGTTTTCTTCAAATCCGGTTCCGGTTTTTTTCAAAATTTGTTCTATTTCTGACCACAATAGTGTTTCGTTGTTCTCTGGAAACCGAATCCGTTTCCACAGAAATAGTTTTATGTGTTTTCGAAAAGTTTTCACCGAAACCAGACCGGTTTGGAGAAAACTGAAACCGTTTTCGGTGAAAAACCGAAATGTCGGTTTTTCGGTTTTCGGTTCTCTAGAAACCGGATTTTATAAGACCGATTTTGCCCACCCCTAATTTTAACGGTGTTGAATACCTGTGCCATCTTTATTTTTTAGCCCATTGAATTTTACGGGGAAATATTGTTTCTTTGAAGTGAAATGGATTTTTTAGTAGTATTATTTTATTGATTTCTCCTTCAAATCTACTTAATTTGTGAAAATTAAGGTTTATAATACAATAATTTTAATATTTAATAATCAAATTTAATTTGAGTAATATTATAATGCAAATTTAATTTGAAAAAGAAGGCTAACTTAAAGAAGAAATCAGTAAAATAACATAATTAAGGTGATCTGGTACCCCTAGCAACCTTGAAAGGCAGCCCATTTAAAAAGCATAGCTAAGTTTTTCACTATTTTCTTTTTTATTATTAAAGTTACAAACGTCAAAATTTGAACAAACCTAGAGGAGACACATACCTATGCCCTGCCTGTTTTAGATTTTGAAAAAAAACACAGTAAAAAAGCTTCCATGTTTGACTTTAAAAACTTGGCAACGCAGATGTAACCCTCCCACTCAAATTTTGAGTTGGTGTCTCCTTTTGTTGAAATGTCTGACTCCTGTGTGAACCTCCTTGTCCGCGTCTAGTGGTTGTCTTTCTGCCTGTCCTTCGAGTCGTGGTTGCTTGAAATGTGAATATCGACGGATAATCACTTTATGAGTGACAGCAGGAGGGATAGTAGTACAAATATCTGTGCCGTGAAAAGACAACGGAAAGCGAGATATTCCTGCCGACCGAGGAAAAATATCGCACGACTTTCGGCTTCAGAAACATAAGAAAAGAGAAGAAAGAAGTGCTATTGTGTTTTATATTTCTGTGGTTATTTCTTGCGTTTCTATGTAGCTTTATTTCTATACAGTATTTGAATGTTGAATGAAAGATGATAAATCGAACAGTTGATAGATAGGTAGACAGATAGAAGTAATATATAACTAACTAACTCTATGGCCTATGGAACCCGGAGGTTCAATGCCGAGTTCACAAAAGCTCTCCACTGACTTCTATCCTTAGCTAACTGCATCCAGTTTCCACTCTGTATTCCAATCTCTGCGAGATCCATCTTAATATTGTCCTCCCATCTGCGCCTAGGTCTTCCTAATGGTCGTTTTCCGATTGGTCTTCCAGTCAAGACTTTGAAAGCGTTTCTACTTTCTTCCATTCTAGCTACATGACCCGCCCATCTAAGCCTCCTAGACTTGACGACCCTAACAATGTTGGGTAAACCATATAAATTATGTAGTTCCTCGTTATGAAGTTTCCGCCATTCCCCATTCCCGTTCCTCTTGGGTCCGAATATTCGTCTCAGGATCTTGTTCTCAAATACTTTCAGTTTATGTTCTTCCCTCAGAGTAAGTGACCATGTTTCGCAGCCATACAGAACTACAGGCATGATTATCGTTTTGTATATTTTAAGTTTCAAATTCCTCGACAGAATTCGCGACAACAAGAGATTTTGAACCGAATAGTAACACGAATTCCCTGCTTTTAGTCGACATTTAATTTCTCCGTGAATATGATTTTCCTCTGTTAATATTGATCCTAGATATTTGAAAGTATCCACTTTATCAAAAGTATTATTTAGTATTTTAACGCATCCATAATTTGCTGTATTCCGGTCCCGACGCACTTCCATGTATTTAGTTTTCTCTGCATTTACTTCTAAACCCATATCCCTGCAAGCGTTTAATAAGATCTCTGCATTTCTTTCTATTGTTCTCCTATCATCTCCTATTAAATTTACATCATCAGCATATGCCATAACCTGGTGAATACCGTTCAACTGTAAGCCCTGGTTGCTATCTTTGATTTTCCTTATAGCGTATTCCAAAACGAAGTAAAATAATAATGGCGACAACGCATCTCCTTGTTTCAGGCCATTTTCGACGTGAAAGCTCGTGGACAAAAATTTTCCTACCCGGACTTTACTTTGGGATTCATTTAAACATATCTTAATTAATCTAATTAGCTTTCTCGGTATTCCAAGTTCTGCAAGAACGTTGTATAATGTTTCTCTCCTAACCGAGTCGTACGCCTTTCTAAAATCAATAAATAGTTGATGTACCGGGGTATTGTATTCCCACTTTTTTTCGAGTATTTGGCGAATGGTAAATATTTGGTCGATAGTTGATCGATTTTGTCTAAATCCGCACTGATAATCTCCAATTTTATCTGCGTATGGGGTCAGTCTAGCTAACAGAATATTTGAAAGGATTTTATAGGATGTTGACAGAAGAGAAATGCCTCGATAATTATTACAGTCAGTTTTGTCGCCTTTCTTGTGGATTGGAACAATGATTGATTCTTTCCACTCTTGTGGAAATTCTTCCTTGTTCCTGATAAGGAGAATGAGTTTGTGTATCTTGTTCCACAATTTTTCGCCTCCAGCTAAAATTAACTCAGCCGGAATTTCATCTACACCCGGAGATTTGTGTTTCTTTAATTTCTTTATAGCGGTTTCTACTTCTATTCGGTTGGGTTCTGGAATATACAGTTCTGCGGTGTGTATCTCCTTTTCTCCACGAACACTAGTTTTTGGTTGCGTGTTAAGCAAATCGTCAAAGAAATCTTTCCATCTATTTAAGATGCTATCCGTGTCAGTGAGAACTGTACCGTCAGATTTCTTTAATATATAAGCACGAGGTCGATAGCCTTTCTTAAATTCGTTGATTCCCTTATACATATCCCGGATATTTTTATTTTTACTATTATCTTCAAGTTCCTTAATTTTAGCTTTCAGAAAATCGCGTTTCTTTGTTCTAAAAGTTTTGGAAGTTTCCCGCCTGATATCTGCGAAATTTTGTGTAGTCATTTTATTCAGATTTTGTAGCCAGCGTAATTTTGCCTGTTTTCTCTTCTCTGCTAGTTTTATGCATTCCTGGTCGAACCATGGTTTGTTCCTACGTATTTCCGTGTGTCCCAATTTTTCTTTTGCTGAAATTTTAATGCTATCTCTAATTTCAATCCAGGTATCCTCAACACTAGTGCACTCCGAATCTTCTAAAGCCGAAAATCTATTCGAAACTTCAATCTGGTATTCCTCTCTTACCTGACTCTCTTCTAATTTCTTTAAATTGAATCTCTCCGTTTTCGGACATTGAATATTACTTTTATTCAACGATAACCTCTCTCGTATTATTGCTGCTACTAGGTAGTGGTCAGTGTCACAATCAGCCCCTCTAAACGACCGGACATCAATTATGCTAGATTGCCTTCTTCTATCTACTAAAACGTGATCAATTTGATTATGTGTTTTCCCGTCTGGTGGTGTCCAAGTGTATTTATAAACGTCGCGATGTGGGAATTTTGTACTCTTCACGATTAGGTTTTTGGATGTTGCAAAGTTCACGAGTCTAACACCGTTGTCATTACTTTCCTTATGCAGACTTTCGTTCCCTATAATCAGTTTGAAAATATCTTCTCGTCCTACCTTCGCATTGAAATCCCCTAATAGAATTTTCATATGGTATCGCGGGAGTTGGTCAAATATCCGTTCCACTTCTTCGTGAAAACTGTCTTTTATATCGTCATCCTTATCTTCCGTTGGGGCATGTACATTTAAAACAATAATATCACACCACCGTCCCTTAAGAGTAATAAAAGAAAGTCTGTCAGTAACAAATTCAACCCGTTTAATTGCTGGTAATATACGTTTATGAACGAAAAACCCCGTTCCTAATTGGTGATTTTTATTTCCTTCCCCGTAAAAGAACGTAAAATTTCCGGAATTCTCAGATCCATTTCCTTCCCACCTAACTTCCTGAACTCCTACTACGTCCATCCTGTATTTCTCTAACTCCCTCGTTACGGATTTTAACGCGCCTGCCCTATAAAGACTCCTAATATTCCATGTTCCAAATCTCATGTCCATTTTCTTTTGCTGAGGTCGTGCCAAGTTATCAGTCCTTGTCCGAGGCTTTTGTGAATATTTCTGAACAAGTGCTTTTTTTTTTTTTTTTTTTTTTTTTTTTTACAGGATGAGGTTGTTAGCCCTACCCAAACCCCCAAGCTGGAGGACCACTCCTAGTCGGCTGTCCGCGACTGCTTATTCAGTATATTCGCAGCTAACCTCTATATCTAGAGGCCTTCTCCTCGATCCGCAACCTGAGGACGCGCCATGCCGTGGTGACAGGAACCCGAGAAGTAATATATATATATATATATATATATATATATATATACAACTCTCTATGGCCTATGGAACCCGGAGGTTCAATGCCGAGTTCACAAAAGCTTTCCACTGACTTCTATCCTTAGCTAACTGCATCCAGTTTCCACTCTGTATTCCAATCTCTGCGAGATCCATCTTAATATTGTCCTCCCATCTGCGCCTAGGTCTTCCTAATGGTCGTTTCCGATTGGTCTTCCAGTCAACACTTTGAAAGCGTTTCTACTTTCTTCCATCCTAGCTACATGACCCGCCCACCTAAGCCTCCTAGACTTGACGACCCTAACAATGTTGGGTAAACCATATAAATTATGTAGTTCCTCGTTATGAAGTTTCCGCCATTCCTCATTCCGGTTCCTCTTGGGTCCGAATATTCGTCTCAGGATCTTGTTCTCAAATACTTTCAGTTTATGTTCTTCCCTCAGAGTAAGCGACCATGTTTCGGAACCATATAGAACAACAGGCATGATTATCGTTTTATATATTTTAAGCTTCAAATTCCTCGACAGAATTCGCGACGACAAGATATTTTGAACCGAATAATAACACGAATTCCCTGCTTTTAGTCGACATTTAATTTCTTCCGACTTTCCTTTTTTTAGCGGAGGAAAGGGTTTAAATGTAGGCAATGTCACTGCATAGAAAAAAACGTAATCGTTGATGTTTGATAGAAATAAAATCAAAGACATCGCCATAGGTCAAAACTTATTCAAAATACAAGCCACATGACAGCACGTAATTAGATCGACAATTTTCGAAAGTGAACAAAATAATAAGAGGAGATATTATTTAATTATAAGGAAATAACGTGAAGTCACAAGTCAAGGCTGCACTGGAAGGGAGATATTTGGTCCAATACAATTTCAATGAGTTTGAAATTTACGAAATCACTAAAATTCGTAAATGAGGTATGCTTGCTTAATAATTATCATGAACTCAACGATAATTGTTATGAATAAAGAGATGGACTAGCTATGGAAAGTACACTATCTTTACTATTAAGAAATATAGTAATCAATAACTTTGGGTCAGGCATTCTTGAGAAACCGGAATTAAGATACATCAAATATTTTCGTTACGCTGATGGCAAGCTTATAATTTACGAGTCTGACCAATTAAAATGTCTAATGACTCAATTGGAACAAATAAACTCTAAAATTAAATTTAAGCTTAATTTAGGTAACTATAACTGCATCAGGTTCTTGGATGTTACTTTCTATAGGCTATACAATAAACTCCAGGCAAAAATTTACAGAAAACCTATTACTAGTAGCTGCTGCATACACACAAAATTGGTATATCCTTGGATTAAAGCAAACATCTGAATTAATATGTTCATCAGAACTTATACATTAGTGACTTCAAGGACTGATTTAAACGAAGAAACTAAATACCTAAGAACTAAGAATTGATTTAGATTTTAGGAATGGGTACAATAGACTTACTATGGAAGGTTGGCAACAAAAGGGTATTCAATATTATACAAAATTCAAAAATTGGTGAAATTAAAATACAATATAAACAAGTAGATAAGTAGGGCCTAAGTTTCCTTTCCGTTACTTCCTAGCTTGTCGTATGGCCTAAGATAAATTGCAATAAACCATAACTTAAAAATTTTGAAAGATCTTTGAGTGAGTTTAAAATCTATTTCGTTGATAAAAGTTTTGATAGCGGCATGTACGAGCTATCTTGTTCGTGCTTAGAGACTTACATTGGTATCATCAAAAGGAATATCAACACCACACTGAAGGAACATCCAAGAGAGTCACGAAATGATAAAAAATCTATTTTGGGGTTGTCCAAACATTTAGAAAAAAACAAACATTTTGTGTAGGATATTAAGAGGGGGAAGGAATGCGCCACAGCGGCCGGAATATTGGTGTTCAAATTAACATGGGATCTCAACCATTTTTTGGGCAAATCATGGTTTCATTTCGTTCTTTCCAAAAATGTCTCAATAGCTCACTCTATATGACGCATCTCATTTTAAAGGTGCAATTTGAACTCTGTGTGTGATATTTTCTTCTTATAAATACAGATAATTAATCCAAATTCCCATAAGAAAATGATCAAAATTAGAGGGAAAAGTCTTCTGTTTTTTTACAGTAAGGAAAAGAGCTAAAAACTTCGGACTTTTTTGAGAATGGAGTACTATCTTTGTATTTGTGCGCTGCTGTGCTATTTTTTCGCTGTTTCCAAATACATCCATTACACAATCGATGAGAAATTATATCCTTCATCATTGAATCTACAGAAATCAGAAGTCAGATTTTTTCGTGTTCACGTACTTGGCCGTCTAACTGCTAGATGGCACTATGATCATTCCTCATCCCACTTTCCTTCTCAGCGGGAGTCAGTCCTTTTGAAAACCTACTTTGAACTTCTTAACAGGGGCGGGAGGAAGGAAATTATTGTGAAGAACGGGAACTTCAAACACTAGGATTGGCAAAATTTATGACCTCTTTAGTTGATGGTTTCTGTTTCAGCAGTACAGTGTGTTTGTAGATGGTTTCTATGAGAAGAAGTAATTTGTGTTTGTAGCGATAAAGTCAACCTTTCGTCAAAGATTTGTGAAGGAAAAGCCGAACCAAAGTCTTCGTTTATCTATTCCAAGAAAGAAATGAAAACTTCCTGCAGGACTGAGAATATACATGCAAGAGAAAAGATAAGATACATTATTATAATCTTTAGGTTAGATTAATTCCCAAAATATTCTTTGTTTACCTGTTAAAAAATCAAGAATAATATAAAGCTCTTTCATCAGCTTTGATCGTACAACATACTAGACGCACACATATTATATATATATAGTGACGGATCCAGGATATGATCAAGGGAGAAGCTAAACCATAGTTTGCCTCTTTATCCAGAGTAAACAGGATTGAAGCCCATTTTATCCAGTGTATACCTGAGTCAAGGGCTGAGTAGACTCTATAGCCACCCTTGGATCCGCGCCTGTATATACTATTTACAGTGCCGGATTTACGTATAAGCTAAACAAGCTATAGCTTAGGGCCCCGTTCTCATGGGGGCCCCAAAATCTAAAGAAAAACTGGATATACATTTCTAAAATATAAGAAAATTAAAAAAATAAAATAAATTTATATACGTAGCAACAGTGCTTCCTGCTGTGTAGCCTACGTTCATGTAATTAATGGGGCTTCTTCTGCTAGTCTGCTTCCTAAATTACCTCTAGTTTCTTCATTTCTGTATGTAGGGTGCCTATGTGTATCTGGACACATAAAGGACCCCATTACCTTCAACAGCTTGGGGCCCCACTAACCTAAATTCGACTCTATTTATTTATGCATGTTTGCTCCCTCTCTTTTCGAAGCAGTGTTTCTTTGATATTGCTTCCATTTCCGGCAGGTTTTACCAAAGGGGGAAGAGTCCTTACTCACTCCAGGCATTCAAACTAGGGACTGGACTATTTGCTTCCAACGTTCTGTCCCCCATGTATCCCGGACTGAATCAATTGTCTAAAGCCCATAAAACATTCAAATTCAAATGTAGATGTTGCTCATCAGTGTCGACACCTAAATATTTCTCAACCAACGGTAGGGTTTTTGTTACCCTCAATCTGTCTCCCTCTTATTAGCGGAGAAACACTCTATATTCGGTAGTAATTCTTAAAAATAAAGTGCTATTTAATGTATGTAATAACGCATGGGTATATTAAAATTTAGTTTCATTAGTAGTATAGAAACGTACCATACGGTGCCTTACCAAAATAAACACCCTATGCCAAGGATGCAAACATTAACAGTAATAAAAAAGATAATAATAAATATTTTAAAGACGTTCTTTCATTAATTAAAACGCACTTAAAAGTAAAAAAAAAAATTTGTTTATGCATGACTAAAAAAAAAAATGCGCTCTAATATAGGCTTACAGTTACTTTATAAATTCTTAAAATAACGCGCCCCATTCTTTTTATTTAGTCTTGCAAAAACAAAATTATTTTTAACTTTTTAGCGCGAATTGATTAACAAAAGAATGTCTTTAAAAGGTGTTTTATCATTTTTTTTAATTCGTTGGACACATTTTCCAAATCCTAAAGTAATATGCAACCAGGGAAACCAGAGCTGGTTAAAGGCTAGTATTTATTTTAGAATAAAGAAGTTGAAAATAAAAACATATTAAAATTTGCTTTTACAATAAATAGATATATGGCAAGGTATGAAACTAACAATGGAATATTGTATTGTCACCGGACTTACGTCGCTCTGCAACAGTTCTTATTTCTATGACGTCAGGAAATAAGTTCAATTTATACGAAACTTATTTAATGTTTGAAACAAACACCTGTTAGGTCCTTGTACACTCATGTCCAAAATGATTGTCGGATATCTATAACTGTGTTCTTGTAAGAATATAATGTAATAATGATTTTGCTGGGTACTTTTAATACTGATACTATGTGTACAATCGGAAAATAATTATAAATACGAAAATTAGAATGAGTAAAACAAAATGTTGCTAAATGGACAAGAAAGTTTTATTTTCGTTTTATTGTTCTTATTTACTGCTCTTTTGACATGAAATTTGCCACATACATGTCTTTGCCGATTGTACACATACTAATATTATAAGAAATACCTGGTGAATTCGTTATCAAATTATATTCCTACAACATATTTATAGACATGCGTCAATAATTTTGGACATGAGTGTACCTTCCTGAAGAGGTGACACATCTTTTAATTCTATTGTTAATGAAGTGGTCTATTTCCCCAAATAAAAACCAACATCAACACAACAAGCAGAGCATATCCCCCCCGCTGTCCTTCTAAGCCGGTCCCCAAGGCTGAATGTAACATTGTGGCCCTTTCCTGTTGTAATAGGAAAAACTCAGGATGGTCAGCCACTGGTATCGAACCCAGGACCATTCGAATGTGAAGGCGAGAGATTCTCGATCATCACTGAGAGAATTAGGACATTTAAAATTACGTTGTAACTTTTGTAACTTGTAATATCTAAACAGCTACGCAACAAGAGCTGGAGAGGGGAGGAGAAAGGAGAAAATTGTCCGTGTTCATATTTGAGTGTGTCTGTGAAATAGAGGAATCTGTCCCGTAATATTACTATATTCTAAGCGGGACAAAAAAATGTGGAGGTGAGCGTTAATTATATGTTATTTCTAGTGTATATACTACAGCGATGTGTTTTAACATTCTACATTGGAGAAATCGCTACGAAGAAACTCCGTCCCGCAAGAGTTTGGACGCCGAAGTTTTATCCTAGGCGACATGTTGGGCGGTGATATAGTCGCTGCGAGGTTTTGTAGCCAAACCCAAGCAAAAACCAAAAGAAAATGAGCACAATTACTGAACAGTAGTTTATTACACATCATTATTGGAAAACAGGTAAGTCTCTAAGTTTGAAGTTGCCAATTAAAAAACAAGCACTCAACCGCATCTGAAATCAGTCTTAAAATTTTAATTTAAATGTTTCTCTCCTGACTCTTGGAAAAATTCCCTGACATTTCCCGGTTTGTCGCCAACCTGAAGATTTTGATATGATTTTGCTGCTTAGTAAGGATGAATATAAAGAGCTCTGTGCCAATTTATTTTTGGAACCAGTGCTCCTAATGCAGCCATTGCTGATCTAAACTCTTTTAAATCTGTTGCACGCAGCAAACCTGACGATTTTATAATGGAATCAATATTCATTATAAAATCGTCAGGTTTGCTGCGTGCAACAGATTCCTTTATTTTAAAAGCTTGTACAATATTGATTACAAGATTCTTAAAGCTTCCTGAGTGTGTATCCTTATTTCTACCTCTACGGTAGAAAGGATTTTCAGTGCATTGACGAGAAACATGGCAAAATTACAAAATCCTACGAATCAAAATCTCTTAAGTTATTTAAAAAATGCCATTGAAACTAATTTTATATTAGGCATTAATCTGTTTGGATTGGCATAGACCTTATATATATATTATATTATATATATATATATATATATATATTTATTTGTAGATAGATACATAGATAATAATGAATTATTTTATTTTTCAGCATTTTTAAAATAATTTTTCTTCTATTTAGAGCTTTTTCCTTATTGTCTGATTTTTAGTGCTTTTCTGAACTCGGTTAATATCGTTTTTTCTAAAGTATTCATTCTGAATAAAAATGTCACGTTAAAAATTTGTACCTTGAAAAAATTCCAAGACCCAACGGAAAATAAGTTCTGTTATTTTCAGTCTCTTCCCATAGTTGAAAGAAAGCTCTCCGTGATTTATGCAAGCTAGGCAGAGCTTCTAAACCAATAGAACTCAACTCAATTGTCTAAGAAATGTCTTACAGCCTCGGTCGTAATAGTAAATGCTCATTGCAGTTTACACTGATAATATAGAAATTGCTTATCTGGTGGTGTCTGCCTAATGATACCGGGAAGCCAAACATCTGTCTGATATACATAAATTTGATCAGCAAAGCATACGCAGTAATATATATTTGTCTTTCTCCTATTTTTTTTCTTAGCTAAGGTCTCTTCACAGACAATAGAAAAGTTTATTTTGCTAATGATTTAATTTTGATTTTTTTTTTTTTTTTTAATGGATGCCTCACAATAACTGTCCTAAGTACCTTTACAAAGCTGCGAAGCGTATTAATATTGTGAAGAGATCTATCGATCGATTGGAAACTTGTATTTTTTATGAGGAAACTCATAATTGTTGGAGTCAGTTGTGTTTTTTTTTCCCCTTTCTTTTCTCTTTTAGTTTACATAAAGCTATTTTGACGGAACTCTGAATGACAAACACAGAAAATTAAAATCATAATAATGGTTTCATCTGTGTCTGAGAATTTAGATGATGTCTTCCGTATTCTAATGCATTTTTGCAGGATTGAAAAGTGTGTTTGGTTATGTTATGTAATGAATTGTGTCAATATATGATTCATGTAATAAATGCTGAGAGAATCCTTTTCCTTGATGAACTAACCTTTTTACGTAAGTATCTGCAGACACGAACTTCGCCTCGAATTCAACACGTCGGAGAAATTCATTTTTATAAACCCAGGGCTACCCGGAAGAATGGGGAGTTGTAGTTGGCCGGGAAGATTCATTGCAGGCAGACAGTCTGCCGGGAGACTGGTATAATTGTCTCAGTAAATCGAAAGGTTTTAGCCCAGTAGCTAGCGAGTCAACCGAGTTATAACTTTCCGAACGAGACAGGCGTTCTCGCTAATAGCCCGTCGGCATTGCTTTTGACGATCGAGCAACATCGTGTATCTGGACACCAGCCATTATTAGGCAAATTTGTTCAGATTTTTAGTTCTGTACGCTTGACGCAGAACTGGATTTTCGTCGGTTCCAGCCAGCATAGAGGACAAAGAGGAGCCTAGCAGAGGCAATGGAAAGTCCACAGGAACTGTGATTTCTGAAATCCTTCCTTCCGACATACTATTCCAACATCTCTCTCCGAATAATCTAAAATCTCTCTCTCTATTCATTTACATCGGCGCGTCGTCCGTTCCCAGTACCAACAGCTATCATTTGAGTAACGTTCCCATTTTCTGTTTGACGACGCTGCTTAATCAGATCTTTATTCTTTTGATTAAGCACTGGTAAAAATATAGTACAAAAAATATAAAGATATATATTCTATGTTAGTTCATACATGCTTCAGTTTCATACATACTAAAACAAAGCATAATATCAGTTTCCTGCATAGATACTGAAAATGTGCTGGAAATAGTCTCTGTTAACAGCCAGCCAGGCCGAAGAAGCAGGACTTCTTGTGTACGATGTCTTTGTGCATATCACAAACAGTGTGATGCGTCTCAAACTTTTATCACGAAGCCATGTGATTGTTAAGGAAGTAGTAGGAGATTCTGTTTCAAGGTCACGCTTTTCAACTTGAAATACAAATTTAAAATGGCTTTCAATCCTCAAATGTCAAAAGTGCATCAGCAATATTGTTTCATTATCAAACGTCATATGTCACACATATTACAGTCATGAATAGGTCCCGGATTTCTATGTCCTAAAAATGGCGAAGTATGAACTAAAATATAACCTTTAAAAAGATGTCTTTGAAGCAAATGGAACTGCAGGAGTGGGGAAAATGTTCGTCTTGAGTTTGATATTATATATATATATATATATATATATATATATATATATATATATATATATATATATATATAAATGAAAGTGTGACTATATTTGCCTTCATTCCTCTTAAACCACCCGACCAATCTCTCGATCAAATTTCAACATAGATGAGGTTCGAATCTGGGATGGTTTCTATTATTTCAATTTGACGGTACAACGTACGAGAAGAGGGGCAAGATATATATAAAAATAAATAGAACTTAATAACTCTTTAATCACGAGACCGATCTCGATCAAATTGCCACATAGACGAGGTTCAGGCCTGGGATAGTTTCTATCATTTCACTTTGGCGGTACAACTTGGAGGAGGAGGAAGGTATATAAAAAATTATCGAAAACGATCGATATTAGTGCTGAATCCACAGTTTTCGGAGTCGCTGAGATGAACAGTGATACTTCCGATGCTGTTTAAATCCAAATTCACCCCTTTATGTCCAAAACGAAACGTATTCTTCCCGTACGAAGAATGGGTATGAAAGACGTGAAACCCTACTTATATCGAAGAATCTTTCCCTCGCCCAACCCCCAAACAAATGCTAAAATGACGCTACTGCTAAAAACCACGCAACTTCACACTTGCAGAGTACTTGATTTTGGTCAGCTTACAACTATACCCATTGATGCCAGGTTCTATGTCAAAAGTCCCACCAAGAAATGTCAAATACTCCCCAAACTCAAAACATAACCGCACGCTCTGCGTTAAAATAGGGTCTTATCATAGTACCAGTCATGATTTCAGGGGCCCATTCATGACTGGTCAGGCCTATTCAGGGTCATGATTTCCAGTCTTGTACTAAGTTTTTCACATGTCCTAAAAGCAGAAACATTAAAGTACGGTAAAAGTCGTTCCTAAATACTAATGCTAGTATTTCTAATTTGTCATGATCACATGACATACGCAACTGTAAAATGTTTGATTTTGAAAATTTACACACTTGTTTAGCAGATTTGAGAAATACGCCCCAGGTGAACCGAGGAGAAATTCTCTTGGGATCATATCTCTGATGGTACTAAATGTGGATTACCAGCAATTTTGCAGTATTACTTTCATAATTCATGAACTCTACCTTGGATGTGGATGAAAATATTTTCCACTAATATGCAACAAAGAAACTGGACTTTAGTGCAGAGAAAGAGAAAGAGAAAGAGAAAGAGAAAAAAAAGAGAGAGAGAGAGAGAGGCTGGGGTGGCAATTTCTCTTGGATGCTAGGATAAAAATATAACATGTCTCAGAAATCCGAGTCTTAACTATGAGAGTACCGACATCCGTTGAGGAAACAACACACTACATACTGCAATAATCCATTTCAACATCGAAAATAACACAGAGAAACCATCTAATAAATTGAGCATACATATTTTGTAACAGCTTTGTATATTTGATCAGGAAGACATAATAATAATAATACCGCTGCACATAAAGCTTTAATGTTTATTTATTGAACTGCAATTCATCTAAAAAGCACCTGGCTTCTTCAATACTGAGATTAAGTACTGGACATATTACACATGCTCAGTTCATCTGCATTTACACTTAATTATTAAGTATTACAACATTCTACGTAATCACAATATTAATCACAGATATCACTTACATATGTATCACATATACAATATATGTACAATAGTTTCTACACACACATTACGGTACTTTCACTTCAACGGTTTATTTTTTTATATATTTTTTCTGAGTAAAATTCAGCATGTATGGCAGAAAAAATTAAGGAACCTCTTTCTTTTCTTACAGTACATGTTATTATACTGCTACTGACGGTATATACACAAATTCATGTATAATATTTTTTTCCACAATACTCACGAAAATATGCTCTATACAATGCAAAGCAGAAGTTATAATCTAATATCACTCATGTTCATATTCACTTTAACATCTATACAAATATATTTTTATATCAAAACTATATTCTTCACAAGCATTTATCACGCTTAAATGTCTTTCAAGGTAAAGTTAATTCATTCTCCTTTTATTACTATGTAAAGTGTAAACAGAGTCTTTCACAAGTCTGATATTACGGGGCGAAATAATTGGTTACATTAAAAGAAAGGGAAAAGTTTGGAAACATTTTATATATATATATATATATATGGGGGTATTGTGAATGTATATATGGTCTTCCTTTAAGTAACAATATTGGATGCTATAAATTGTACTATCGTCTTAATTTTTCATTTTTTGTTAAAAAAAATCAAGAGATTTCTAGTGAATGAGTTTAAATTCTTCTAACGTATAACAATGTAGGTCATAAAAAGATACATGCATATTTTTTTGTTAACATATGTTGTATTTTCTTCTTGATCTTTCTCACGCTTCCTCTATGAATTATTTTTTTACAAGTATTTCAGTCTTTTGAAGACGTTTATCACTTCTTTACTTTTATAGAATCTTACTCATATGTTTATGGTGCTTTTACATTAAAAGACGATCTCGCACACAGGACGGAAATTTCTCTATTTCCTGCAAGGAACTGTCGTTATATATATATATATATATATATAAACTTGCCTTCATAAGTGTACAAACACCATACTTATAAATAACTAGAGAAAAATTGATACACTTGCAATAAATGCTTTGAAGAGTCAGAGAAAAATATTTTAAAAAGTCAATTCAAACATTTTGTAGCACATAAATGCATTTACTACATGGTCAAGGAAATTATATATAGCAGTTAAACAGTGACATTTTATGAAAGAGGATTTTTATAAAATTTGATTAATTTTACTTCCGCAATAGCCAATACAGATAGATTTCAGGGAAAATACATTTGTACGTAATTAGTTATTTTCTTTAAGAGATCTGAATGTCCTTTACATAAGGTGTTTCGTATTAAGTACGTTCTATTTATATTTATTGACAAACGCAGAGAATTCCTTACTTATGTTCCTTTCTTGATTCTCACAATAAGAAGTTCATACTAAAATAAACTTCACATTGCTTCTTTGATCTTTGTTTGCTTAGCTGCTGCAATCACCGCAAGCAGAAAACACAGTATATATATAAACGCTACGAGTTTTTGAAGAAGAATAGTTTTAGTAATCTTAGTGTAGGCAACAATTTTGTATTTGCTTTTGTGAAGTTTTACTTTTTTCATATTTTGTACCTTCCTAATGGTTTACTCACGACCTTCTCTATGCTACCGACGAAACTTGCGTAAGCAAACAAAAGTACTTCAGCTTTAATACAAGTTTTATATTGAGAGAATTAAAAACAGTATATATTATTAATAACAAAGAGATTATTACAGAAAGCAGTTCAATAAATTAATAATACAATTTTTTAAATCATAAAGACCGAACGAGGATTCTATGTGAGTTTAGCGTCCCTTTTAGCAGCGAGGTTATATGAGACATGAACCTACCGTGTTACGTGGAATCCAAACCACATGAGCTTCCGCCGGAAATCCAATCCGGTTCTCCTACGCCAAAGGCACGTACGCTAACCGCTTAGCCACGAAGCAGGTCAAAACCGAATGAAGATATAAATTCGAAACATTCGTAATTTGCATAACTAACACGAGTAGAATTAGGATGATTGTCATTGAAGTTATAATCAATAATTAGATATCAACTGTTAAGAATTAAGAAAAAAAAGCACAATGTTTGATTTCTATTTTAAGTAAAAGGCGCAACAATTGCAATAAACGTGGATAGTATGAAAGAGCAACGAGAAAATCGAATAAAGAATACTAAGAAAACGGAAAAGTTAACTGGGAATAATAGAAAAGTGATGAAGACCTGTTAGAAAATATAAAATACAATAACAATTTTAAAAGATGAAAAAAAAAAAAAAAAAGACTGGGACATCAGATTTAGAGTTCAAATCCCGCGGCCACTGACAGCTCGATAGCAAATAATTTTCAAACTGTTCAATTCCCATAAAAGCTACAATTTTATTCGTTGAGGAAATGCGAATTCCTTTAGGTTAAAACGTAGTAAATAAAGAACAAGAATGATAATATACAAATAAATGAAATGAAAAATCTAATCACGAAACACTTTAAATACAAAAGATTCTGGCAAGAAGGTACAAGCGAGATCAAGAAGAATATACAACATAGATTGATGCATTGTTAGACATATAAGAACATAATATAAATACCGATATGTTTATGTTTATGGTGACAACTATATGGCAGCCAATAATTCCTTCTTGTCAAAGCTTGTACTGACTCGTCTGTTTCCTGACTGAGAATCACTGGCGTCACTCGTGTCACTGTCACCATCCACACTGGCACTGTGGTTTCTCTGGAAAAGAATACTGTCAACGCTTGCATTTCTCGATAAGCTACGAGGTCGAATGGTCTTTAGCTTCGTAGTTTCAAACGTAAAATTAACATCCCCCACAGAATCCAAAGGATGCATCTGATGAGTGGATGTAGGCGACGAAAGTGGCTCGGAAATCGCAGGAATTATATTCCCAGTGCTGTGCGACTTTGAAATATCAAATTGATTATTATTTGTTGTGTTATCGTTCTTATTGCTATCCGTTGATGACAAGCTATTGCAAGAATTGCTTATAGAATTCCTGCGATGTGAATTGCTGAAAAGTGATACGTATTTCCTGATATTATATGGCACTTGAACCGCATCACTTCCAAGTTTTTCCTGAAGATCTCCAATAAAACGAGCCATTGCTCCAATGCTTTCTTCTAAACTCTGCACCTGAGATTCCAGTCGGTTTAACGCTGCCTGCTGAATGGTACGGTTTGTCTCCAGTCGACGATTCTTTGCTTGCAAAATCTGGAATTAGGAGGAAAAACAAGACTTAGTTTTCTTATGTTTCAGTACAACTGAACTAAAAATTATACATTTTCCACATCACAGAAATTTATTGTACAGAAGTACCTCGATTATTAGGGTTTCGATTATCGCAGTTTACAATTTGATACCAAAATTTCTACCATTGTGCTTCGTCACGGGGACAAATAGCCTAGAGCTAACGTCCCCATTAAACCTCAATCAATCAACCCCCCACTGTGTTTCTAAATTCGATTAGGGATTAGATTTTTGGGCTGTAGGCATCTATGGCCAATTAGCCAGTCACGTATATGAGGGATGACGTCCCTCGGAGAGCACACTATCCGATGAAAGGGAAGGAAGGAAGTGGTCTAGGACCATTATGTTAGGTACCATCCCGGCATTTGCCTAGTGTAAATGAGGAAACCCAGGAAAAACCTCACAAGATGACTGGCCTGTAAAAGCTATTACACTTTTTCGACCGAGTGTCTCCACCGGAAACTCTTAAATTCGAGTTATCACGGCTGCAAGGTAGTTTATTTAGTCCAACTCTCTATTCTCCTTGTAGCACTATCGTTTCTGCATATAGTAGAGGAAGTGGCTCAACCAAGGGACACCTTTTATACTTCTTTTGCTGAAATGCGTATATTCGTGCAAGAATAAAGAGATGATGTTTCTAATAGCTGTACAGAATATTTCAGTTTCACATTGTAGATGTTACAAATGCAATGAGAAGAAAGCAGTAATGAGAGGAATGTCAGAGCAATTTTTACAGAGCAGGGCATTTCGCCCCTTGGTACATACTGGATACGTACTAAAGAACACACATTATTACATCTAGGGACAATAACAAATCTAATAATAACCGACTGTTTTCAGTGACTACTTTATTTGTTACAAAATAATCGACATAAAATACTCTACAAAAATCATAACCTGCTTCCTATTCTCATTAAATCTGAGAGTTTTTGCTTGATAAAGAAGCTCTTTAAAAACAAGGAACAGAATATGTTTATAGAACAAATAATATCGATATTGTAGTTTTATTAGATTACTTGTTGAAAGAATACGAAATGAATATGGAACATCCTGGATTAAAACGTGTATGTATATTCAAAAAATCATTCCAACAAATATTGATCATATATGTAAAGTATTGTCCCCTGGAACAGCAAAATCAATGTTACTTGGTACAACCATCGCCTTATTCGTAAACAAAAGTCGATCTAACATAAGTAGATAATAAATTAAGGTTATCTAAATGTAGAAACAGGAGATAGACATCTTAAATACGCTACAACATAACTGAAAAGAAAAACAGTTTGAAATGTTAATAACAAACATTACTGGCCTTTCGGTTAACTTCTTTCATCGCTGTATGCATTTGTTTCATAATAACCAATTACTCTTGGAAATACAATTTCACTGACAGAAGAAAAAAATGCCTAGGACATTCACTAGGGCTATAGGTGCCATGCTTCCCGGTATTTACATACTGTTGTTCCTTGTTTAGCAACTTTCCCTATATGTAGATATTGAGTTTCTTTTCCTATATGTAGATATTGAGTTTTTACTTAACACGTTTAACTCATTTGTTTTTCACTTCATAAAACTCATTTCTACCACATATTTGATTAATAGGTTTGAAAAGTTCTTGGAAATTATAACCCATTTATACACGCATTATTTATCCAGATTATCGCCGATTCTATTACTAGGGCATTTTTCGAGGCAACAATAACTGCACAATCGAAGTATTTCTGTACTTTAATCTTCAACTTCATTCGATGTGTCAAGTCGGATTACACAGTAAATACTAAATGCAAATAGTTACTTCATTTGCACCTAATACTAGTAGGTTTCTTACAATACTAAAATAAATAACAAGAAAATCGGAATGTTGAATTAATGGTTGAAATTCTAGCACTTCCACAGTGCACCTGAGAAACAAATTCTTATACTGTTCAATTATTTTTTATGCAATATAAAAATGAAATTTATATCTCGATAGCGTAATTCTGGATTTATTTAGTTTCAGTTTTTTACATTTTCTGATTTTATTTTGCTAACTTGTCGAGATTGATTCTTTTAGTTATACTAACTCTGTTGGTGATCCATGAAATTAACATGATTTATAATTCAAGAAGAGAGAGGACAATAGATGTGGTAGAGTGCTGAATTCTCGAGCTAGGGGCCCCTGGTTCGATCACAGGTCATGCAAACTTGTGGTGAGCTTCTCACTTTTCTCCCACATTAATTCCATCAATTCCTTTCAAAATCGTTCACTTTTATTAACCACCCGTTTCCTTTAGCCTACAGGACATAATCATGGAACTAAAACAGGAAGATTCTTTTTTTTTAAAAAAAAAAGTTAAGAAGGCATAAAAAAAAGTATCATCCCACCTAAAAGAAAAAAAAATGCAAATTCAGGTCTAATACATTAGCAGGACTTTAGCTTATGAAATTATCGCTGAAAAGAAAGAGGAATAACGCTATTTAGGTTTTAGAAGAATCATTCGTATATTGTATTCCACAGAATGAACGTAAAGATGGAGATGGATTGATATTACGTTGAAATATATTTCTTATTTAACGTAATACCAATCAATTACAGCCCTGAAAAATAATGTATCAGTGTGCAGAAGGCAAAATAAGAATAAAGAAGATTGAAATGCATTCAATTGCAACTAAGTCATACCTGCATCTGTTGTAGAAGCTCATGGTTTTGATTTCTTAGATTGCTATTCTCTAGTTCAACCTTCCTCAAAGTTTCCACTTCTACTTTGGGCGTAGTCATTTCTTCTTGGAGAACATGGTACTCAACTTCATACGCATGTAGTTGCTTAGTTAAATCCATTATAAATACCTGGAAGAGGCAAATTCTTATAAATACTAGTATAAATCGAAAATGGTTTTCCATTAGAACAGACAATATAATATATGACGATAGAAAGTCTATCGCTCGAATGTTATGCTTAAAGCATCCCGGCACCTAAATCATGTACTCATTCTTTGATTCGTAAGTCCTGTACTCTTATTCATAACCAGAATTAAAGCAAACCAATAAGAGTCATCTTTGCCTGTTTGAGAGATTGACTGCAAACCAAAATACTAAATTATGCTATACATGTTCGTTATAAGAACACTAAGTTTTAAAGACAGTTGAGGGCCATGCTTTTTCGAACACGAACATATGAAGTCAGCAGTATTATGTTGCAGAATAAAAGCTTAACGTGTACAATAATGATGAAAAAGTGAATTATGTTAACTGTACCTTAACTCTTTTATGCATGGACGTGTTTTTCCAACACACGAAGGTTTTCTGGCGTTATTTTAAAAAATGTTATTTTAATGACATTTCTGAAAACTATAAAGTTTGCAATCTCAAGACACATAACTTCTCATACTTCGAACAATTATTCTTACATTTGAAATTAAAAAATAAAAATAAAATAAAATAAATAACGTTAAGCACCATGGGCTGAACCCGTAGTCCCTCCAGACGGAATGTGTTAATATACAGTCAACAGACGTTACCTTCTTCTGAATTTTCTTGTGGGTTGTAAATGAGGAAAATTAAATTGTACAATGAAACGAGATTCTAACTAAGATACCTCGTACGGCTTGTTCGTAACTTGGTTTTAATTTCCTCTACTCGGTGCTGGGTAATCTTTATTGTGCATAGAATGGAGTTCAACCTCCATTTTCAGCACTGACACTACGTAAAACTTCAAATCACACTTTACCGTGGGCCATGAGAAACATGCACTCTTATCGAGAAATTTGATTAGAAATCTGTAAGCAAACTATAAGTTCTAGCAGGGTCCTCAAACAGTTCTACTGTGCTCCAGTTGCAAAACATACTTTAAAGTGAAAATTTTACGAGAACATACTACAGGAGAACTGCTACGATTTTTTCTAGCACCAAGAAATTGTATAGCATTAATAAGTCTACTTACAGGCATGTGTTTTGATAGAACGACAAATCTGTTATATAAAATTGATTCAGTAAGTTTTTCTTTTAGTCACTCTGTGCAGGAATCTGTAATGCAGGATGCTTATATATATTGAAAAAGGGAGAAGTAATTGAAGAAAGCATCCTGCATTACAGATTCCTGCACAGTGTGACTAAAAGAAAAACTTACTGAATCAATTTTTCTATACACGTAAACTAGAAGCAACCGTTTCTTACTAGTATGACAAAGCTAAGGAGAAAAAGTACGTACCTGCTTCATTATTCTTTCCAATTGGAGTTTATTAATATTGGGAACTACGGTCTTCAGGTAATCCATTGTCTCCTCAAAGCTGCCACAGCCAAGTAATCCATCTTTATGTTCTTCCAACAGTGCAAGAGCAAATTTAAACATGACTTCAGGTCCTTCCAGAAACAACAAATCTGGAAGAAAAAAAGGAATACAATTTTGCCTAAAAGCAATGTTTATACTCTTGCTCTTCATAACAAAACAAACATATTGGTTTTCAAGCTAAAATTAATATGTATGATCACCTAAAATAGTCACCATTCGCACCATATATAGGCTAGTAAATAGATTACCTTGAATTTTAGAAATAGTAACATGCTTCATGGTACTGACTGTGTATATTTGCTAGTCTTTACAGATTTGTGTGTAACAATTTACTTTCGAAACCAAAATGTACGCATCGAACTCCAAGTACTGTATAATGTATAGTCTTCAAAAAGAACGAACTGTTGGGTGGTACGAGAGTATGTAGCCGAGACAAGTTGCCATAATGTTGGATTCTGCTGCCTATTGTCAATCGGGTGACTGTTCAGTTCGAAACAATGAAAAATCAAACAAACAAAAAACTGCCAATACACTTCAAGCCTCTTAAACCAACAGCTCAGCTGAAAAGTGCCAGAATACCTTCAGCTATAATTTATCCTTACCAGGTAGGCTCTCATAAGAGAATACAAACCATTGCTCATTTTTTGAATAAACCATTTCTTACTGTAGCCAGTATTGCGAAATGGAAAAGTGGACAACGGTGGTATTGAAACGTCCATTGAGTTTCGTACTTGTCGTATCATGTGATTTCGAAGTTTTCACTGGAGAATTTCCAGCCTGAATTCGGTAGGAATGACTACGATCCAGTTAAGCGTGGCGCTTTTTTCGCTAAAGTGTGAGATGCCATTTGGCATTCTAGAGTAAGTGGGCAATATTAACAGAAAAAATACAGTGAAATGTTGGAGAAGGGTCTTTTTGAATATTCTCAGCCACGTCGCTGAACAGAACAAAACACCTCATCCATTTACGGAATATGCCCCGTGTCACACAAGAGAAAAAGAAGAAGAAGAAAAAATCAAGATTGGCTGGAAAAACACGGCAAAAGTAGTTATAACATGCACTCCATTCGGGGCTATGCTTGATAGTATGCTCAGACAATACTTGCTCAGATAATATTCAGCTTCCCGTGGAGTGTTGTTAAGAGTGCTTGAGTGAGAATGAGTCAACGTTTTACAGTAGAACTCATTCACTTCATGTTCGATCGCGTTAAAGTTCAAAGAAATCAAGCGGTACAACAATTAAGTTTAAATGTGCATAAAATTATCTAGGTTTATACAGTCTTTTTTGACAAATTTTCGTTTGTGTGTAACTTTTCCAAATAAGTGATCAATTCGAAAACAGTTTTCGGTAACGTGCAAAGAATTGCATTCCTTTAACTGTATTTGTAACAGTCACTTTAACTTCACTCAAATTATCAGGTTATTCCGAAGTTACTGGCACAAGGAAATCTAGCAGTGGAAAAGCAGTTCTCGTGTAGATAATAACTTCCATTAGTTAAGCAAACACGTCCAAAATCAATGGTGTCAAGGTGTCTCTGTATACTTTCTTGTATTTTACTATTGCTAACATGTCCCATCATTTATAATGTATATTACAGATAATAGATTAAAAGTATTATCCAAAAATGAATCCACTATATTTTGAGCATCTGTGGCCACGCCGATTAGCAGAATAAGTTAAAACTATTTTTATTTTTGAAAATCTTCAAAAGCTAGAAGATAATATTACTTCCAACATGATACAATTTACAATCAACAATATTTGCAAGGAATATTTTATTGTTGATTAAGTAGTAAAAGTGTGTTTATAACTTGAATGTCATACATCATACGCTCACAATAATTTTATGGACACTGGCTATTTTAGATTATATTACAAGTTGCATAAAAATTAGGTTAATATTACAAGTTATGTTGTGAAGTTTTATACTTTGCAGTGTTTTGATAATATGTGGAAGGAATAAATTGCAAGGTAAAGGCAATTACTATCATACGAGGCAAACACGGATTAATTAAATAATAAACTAATCGCTGAGCAAAGCAGACATATTTTTTTTATTACAAGTTGAGGTGAACCGAACTCAGAAGCTCTCGGCGTGCAAAGATATGGAATAAAACATCTGTTGCCAAGCAAAGCATGTCTCGGGCCGAGGTCGGCCACCAAATATAGCGATCTTTATTCCTTAGACGATGGGCTACTAGCTCACCAAATTTCGTTCAGATCCAACTAGTAGTTACCGAGAAATAAAGTACCATATACAAGCCATGCCTCCCTGATTGAACTCGGCCACCAAATAAAGCATCTTTATTCTTTAGATTATGAGCTATTTGTCCACCATTTTCCGTTAAGACCGGGCCAGTAGTTAACGGGAAATAAAGTACCACATACAAGCCGAGCCAAGCCTCATCCCTGGCTGAGCTCAGCCAGCAAATACAGCGATCATTATTCTTCAGAGGATGAGCTACTTACCAACCAAAGGGCCTATCCAGTTAGAATGATGTGAACAGGCTTTGGGGGAGATGACTGAAACAAATTCAGCTCAAATGTACATTTTATATTCCAAAAGCAAATTGTCCTAAATTGGATGGAACATAGTCAAAAAGCACGAAATTTTAACATTAATGTCAATGAAAAAAAAAATCAATGAAAAACAAATAATTCCTCCACTTATCTCAAAAACCAAAACAGGTAGATGGCTGAAATTTAGCTTAAGATGGAACAGACTACGTAGATTCTACATTCAGAAAAGAAATCATCCTAAAATGGACGGAACATAGTAAAAATCACGAAACATGAACACTAAAGTCAATGGAAAATCAATAAATAAAAAAATAAATAAATAAATAAATAAATAAAAAAAAATAAAAAAAGTCGTTCACATATCTCAAAAACTATAATACGGAGATCGCTAATTGAGAGCTTATTGCAAAAAGACACAATAACGAGCTTAAAAACGATGTATAGCACGTAAGATAAATATAGACAGAACATTGTCACAAGCCAAGTTGTTTGAGTAAAATCAATAATAATGATAAAGTATATGCATCTTCTTCGAATTACCCAGGGCGCCTCATGTGGAGGTTACGTGCTTGAAATATCTCACATCTGGATTTGGAATCTCCATACTCGATTTAGCACGCAATGTGACTTTTGTCCTGATCACATGACACTAGTCTAGTCCTTACGGCAAACCAAACCCGTCCCTTGGTGAACTTGCCCACAAAATTTGGGTCAGATCCATCCAGTAGTTATCAAGAAATAGAGTACCACACACACACACACACACACACATCTGGAGTAAAACTATAAGCTTCCGTATATTTACGCGGGGAACTAATGAAACTAATATCGTGTAATTCTTGCCAACTAGACACTTTGCCTTCACCAGACACTGTCTAATAAAGTCAGTGTTTAGTTGGCGAAATTATTAAACGATATTAATTTTACAAGAAAAATCGGCTTCCTTTGCTGAGGGAGTAGTATTTTTTTTTATTATTTATTTTTTTATTATAGTATATACTAGCCAATGTTGGAAGAATGGAGGACATTAATTAGTACAATCCTATCTAGAGTAAGAATTACCGCCTACATTTCCTTATATTTATATTATAATCGACGTTGAAACATAGCTTTTGTGTCAATATTACGAAACAGATGGACCAATTTGAGAGTGGTGTATTTTTTCCACTACAAAGAACATAATTTTATAAATTGAAATTTATTTCGAAATTTTTTTGTGTTGTCTCAACAGGATGCATATTAAAAGCTAACAAATATTAAAGGCCAGTTCAATATTTATTAAGTGCGTTACTGGGCAATAAACTTGTTAAAATAAACCGCCCTTGGAAAGAAATCATCCATAGTTTTAATTTGAATCACTTAAAGATTACAAACTGCATCCAACCTATAATTACATTCATCCAGAAACAGAAGTTCACGAGGACTTACTTGATTCATTAATTACCAGTTTGACGTCTCATTTTCAATACCGAGAGAGACGAAATTACAGCTCAGTGTGGGATCAAACAATGCCAAAAACCTAACCCTGTATGAAAATAATTTTGGACGCTTCTGATCCTCGGTAATAGTAATAATCCGCACAGATTTGGGTCATATTCAGAATGGAATTCTACATTATGCACACCTTTCTCTTGGAAGGATACAGCTGAAACGGAGGTGGATATTGGAGGAATTAAGTTGATATAAAATAGATAGATTGATAGTAACTGACGAAAGATATTTTGAAAACATGGAACAAGGTATTAATTGCGAACTGCTTATTTGTTTGTAGTAGGATGCGGAAAATATATTAATTAATTTAAGATATTGTCCCTGTGCTCTATTGTAATATTTGATGATGTGGGAGCTAATTCTGTGTGAAATAATTATTATGGTGCTGTATTTAATACAAAATGAGTTACCTGAAAATGAAATGTCAATAAAGGAAATATTTTAAAAGTTACGTTAATTGATAGGCTGCTATACGCCTAAAAACAGTTCTTACTATATAGTTTATGTCTCTGGCTTTGATTTGTATCTCATGATTTCTTATCTCCTTCTCCGAACTCTGGGTTATGTATTTTATTTCTAACACTGAACGATATGAAAGATATCTATATACATTTGATAGTTTCCTTAATCCCTAATTATTTATTAGCTATACTTAATGAACAGAAAGACTTATTTAATTACCAAATACACGTGTCACAAATCCAAGTGGAAACTGAGAAGCGAAAATGGTGAGGATCCAAGGAGCTGCGTACAAGGTTGGCGCAACTTCATGTTGATCGAAGTGAACATACAGATCTGGATGCAGGTCGTGTAAAAGTCGGGAAAGTTGGTATAACTGCACCTGAAGTGCTACCATGTCTGGTAAGTATTGACGCCTCAGCCCTCTTCGGAACATTAAATGCTTCAAGAGCGAAAAGGCGTTTTCCTCAGCCATCTGAAAGACAACATTTCTTTTAGACAAGACATGTTTATTGTCATAAACAGCTAACGTTAAAAATATTTGCCTACTAAACGAATTTAGAACATATTTAAAGTTACATTAGTTCTAATTATTGAGAATCACTTAATGTAAGTTAATTACTTCAGAAGCTGACTCAATTGTCATACTAAAAAAAACTGTACTCACTACCAGTAAGTTCAACAGCTACAGGCAGTTCTGCTATGTGAATATACTTTTCAAACATTGCTGATGTTTAGATTAAGTTCACAAATCTATATCTATCTACTTCTATCTACATATTTCTTTCGCCCAACACACTCTTCTTCCGTAAGTACAGTCGAAAGCAGACATTCTTTCCTACTATTCGATTTACTCAGTAACTTAGGCAAAATTGTCTTACTCAAGTGTTTTAATGATATTATATAACTAAGTTTTTGTAGATTACCAGAAACAATATTAAAATTGGTTAATCTATTCCGAAGTTAGTGGTACAAGAAAAGCAGCGGTGAGAAAGGACTGTTATGACTATACACATAAATGAAAAATTGAGTTATGCCTAAAATCTTATTTCTAGGAAAATGTGTGTCTGTAATTGGGTACATCATCTTTCCTATTCTTTCTTATGCAGCAGTATAATCGTTACTTCATTTCTCGAGAGCATTATTTCTACACAGATATTTCAGTATAAAACTGCATAAGGACCGTATCCGCTTCTTTACTGATTTCCTTTAGTATGTATAATTTAACTTCATGTTTTAAGACGACGATGAGGCGCATTGTGATCGGATTAACATTTTATCCTAGTGTCTAGTGGCTGTCTTCGTTCATAGTAAGCGTACTACTCAATTTAGTAACATAACCATTTTAAGATGCGTACAAGTACTTCTTCGCAAATTTCTGTTATTTCGTGATCTGTTTTCCAAGTAATGAAGCTGTTGTTTTCTGGGATAGTCCTCAGATGAGAGATTCCATAAACAGATAGTTCTAGGGTAACATTTCAAGAAGTTACTGAAGAAAGTAGCACAGACTACTGAAATAATATGAAGAAGAATAACTGTTTTTACGCATGCAAGATTAGTAGTATTTCATTTACGAATATGTACCTTATAGTGTCTTTAGCAAATATTCATCTTCTGAAGTTTTCCCTTGTTTCAATTTTCTAACAACATTCGACCTCTTAGTGTCCATACTGTATTCTACTGCTTCTCTTATGAGGTTATTGTTGAATTTCCTTCTATCTTCTACCATGAACTTCTATATATTATCTTGCAAAGTTCTGCAAAATCTATTTCACTTCTTTTCTTCATCAGACGGCGTATTCCTTCTTAGATTCTCCTCTTCATCATATTATTCTTTATTTTTGTAGAGCTGTATCCATAAAAATATCTGCAATTTCCTTATTAGCTACAGAAATGTACTACGTACTTTGGTAAAACGGCTCTTCAGTTACACCAGATTATGCTATGATACGGTTGAGGAAGTTTCCTATCCACACATTAGTATAGTCTTACAAACTTTCTTTTTTCTATAACTTACGGAACTAAACTAACCAGGGTTGTTAGAATTTTCTCCAGACCAAAACTCCCCACTGGGTCTTTTTGAGTAAAACCCACAATAAATAAATAAACACCCCGAAATATATACTTCAAAACTTGGATTGAAATAATAATGTTAATGTGATTATAATTACTTTCTTCAATCCTGTTCCTTAGTACATGACTAGTTTCAGAATTGTCTTAAAACATGTATTTAAGAGAATACCTGGATCATCACTAGAACAGAAAATAAATAAATAAATAAATAAATAAAAAAAAGATTGGGAATATAAACAAACAAATTTTGTTTGCGCTCGTATCACAACGAAACGGCTAAACCGCTCGAAATGAATTTTTGGCTGTCGTTGGCTGTAGTTATGGCGTTTGGTTGAGTTTTGGTTGTACCTCGAACAGGGTGTTTATCATATCAGCTTATTAAAATGCGTATTCCAAGAGGAGGAGCGGAGCGGAGGATCAAAACCTATGCAAAATGCGAAAAGCTTAGTAACTTATGATCCTGTCAAGTTAGTAAGACGAAACTTTGTATATAAATTTCTTATTAAAAATGAGTGGACTCGATCCTAATGTTTTTGAAAATTCCCGTTTTAAGGGAGGCACTTTCTAAAATTTCCTTCTTTACATTGAAAGTGATGTTCCTTGTTGTTTAAGATCGCATCAGAGGTAAACAGTTAAACAGTTTGAAATCAAATTTTGAACGTAGTTAGTACCTACCTTACGCTAAGTTTTTTATCATATTACTTTGATTCAAGCGCACATCTTAGGGAAAGGGGACAGAGGAGGCTCAAAATTTATGTAAAAGTAGAGTATGTCACGAGCCCGCCAAGTTAGGAAGATGAAACTCGGTATAGAAACTCCTCATTAAAAATATGTGGGCAGGTGTTCCAGCGTTTTTGAAAATTTTCGTTTAAAAGGGAGGAGGGATTTTCTATAGTTCCTTTCTTCACATTGAAGGCGATGTTAGCTGTTGTTTTCGATCGCATCACGGGGAATTGGTTGAACAGTTTGAAATTAATTTTGGAACTTATTTTGAGCTGCTTTCTTTTATTATGTTACTTTGAATGAAGGCATAGGCGTGCGCAACGTGGGTGGCATGGGTGCCTTGGCACCCCCATTAGACAAACTTTTTTTATGTAGAATTATTACAAACTGAGAAGAGATTACGTGTAAATTATTTCCGGTCTACATGTGTGCCGTGCGTCGCCGACGCAGCGTCAGGTGCAATGACGCTATCTTTTCTTAGGGGAAAGGGAGGGTGAGGACGACATTCCATATGGTGGTACTTTAGATCTGGTACCCACATTTCCAATGTCCTGCGCACGCTAGTAATTGAAGGGCGCATGCTAATAGAAGTAGAGGGATTCAAAATTTCAGCGAAAATTACAGTATCTCATGGGCCCGTCAAGTGAG
The DNA here is from genome assembly GCF_964235325.1 of Thermobia domestica. Classification (NCBI taxonomy): domain Eukaryota; kingdom Metazoa; phylum Arthropoda; class Insecta; order Zygentoma; family Lepismatidae; genus Thermobia; species Thermobia domestica. The sequence goes on from NC_137463.1 coordinate 80,066,640, forward strand.
GAAGATGAAGCTTGTATATAAACTCATTAAAAAATAAGAGGACACGTCCCTTTTCGTTTTAAGGAAGAATACGGCATTTTCTATAATTTCTTTCTTTAATTTAAATCGACGTTGCCTGTTTGTGAATGTGTCACAGGGAAATGATTGAACTGTTTGAAAAAGAGTTTCTGAACATAATTAGTACCTATATCAAGCTGGGACCTTATTATGTAACTTTGCTTGAAGGGCGTACCCTAAGGGAGAAAGAAGTTCGAAATTCACGCCAAAAATTGGATACCTTATGAGTTTTTATTATTACACTTTCATTGATATGCGTATCCTAAGTGGGAGAGAAGAGTCAAATATTTTCCATGAACCCAATTTTCCCCATGCAGAGAATGGGTATTTCAACTAGTCTGGAATAAAAAGAAATACGACTACATTCCCTTTGTTTCTGTAGTAAATACTCGAGAATTAGTATAAATAAATAATAAAATGTCTTTCTTCATATGTCAGTTAATTATAAATCGTGAATGCTTTACTTAAAAAAGGAAATTACTAAAGACATATCTTCTCAACTGATGGCTATCAGATCGTGAAACTCTCAAATTCTTCTTACGTGTCTGGTGGAGTATGTGACGTACAATACATCCATCTTATGTTACAAAAGCCCTTTAATAATAAAATCTATTATAAGAAAGCAAATTGGCAAGTGGAAATGAAAAAAAAAAAAAAAAAAACACATTTCAGTTCTTCCAAAAAAGTTTAAAAAAAGAAATAACAGTCAGTCAATAAAGCCATTTTGTAATCTCTGGCTGTTGAACTTGAGGTATTTGTCCCAGTATTTGCCTGTCGTGTTTTGACGGGCACTAAAGGAATCTCCAGTTGGGACGGCTGGCTCAAGAATTTGAATCCTGAGTGTAATAGGGATTTTATTCATATTCTGTATTATATAGAATTACCCGGACCTTGCTGTTAGTTTACAAAATTGTCTATTTCCTTCTTTATAGAAATATACGCGAGGGTCAACAGTGCAAAATGTGCCTTATGAAATGCTGATAGGGCTTCACGGATTCTCTTGAGATATTCTTTTTTCTCTTCTTGTAATTTTAAGTTTAGTTCAACGTCTTTTGATTAAGCACAGAGGCTAAGGAAGACTGTGGTGATAAGACAGATGATAATGGTGGTATTACAAAAGTGAGAGGAAACGGGAGAACCCCGAGAAAACCCATACATACGGTGTTTATGCACCACAAAGCTCACGTGGCGAGAGCTAGGATTGAACCAGAAACCCACGCCAGAGGTGAGTCACCGCAATCCCACAAGGGAATTCCAAGGTTTTATGTGTATAATAGAACATGAATGCTTAAATGCATTTTAATCAGAAATATGTCTTTAAATATAAGTACAAAATGTAATAAAATCCAATACTGCCTAACAAAACCCAATTTTAACCAATGGGATAGTTTTTTTTAAAAAACCCTGGGTTTTTCTCAACTTCGAAAGTGACACACATTTAAAAATATTCACATCAAGTAATCTTCAAAATTTTCAGAGGATTCTTCCATCTTCTTCGGTAGTGTTTTCTTAAAGCAACTACAGTGAACTCATCACATAACAGGGCATCCATTCACCGTTGTGGTATATTTGTATTAAAACAAAAAAAATTCTTCTTGTAATAAAAATATATAGAAATACCTCGATATTGCCAGTAACAAAAATTAAACTCTCAAAACTTATTTGAACTTTTACATAACCATCCTGAAACTTTTCTTGATATTAACTCAAAAGTCTCTTAAATCGTGTAGATGTACTATAGAGTTGTCACCTTGAGACTAAATGTTAACAGTGTTCATTTTCTATTTGTAAATCTGTTGGCATATTTTTACTAGTTATTTGGCAGAAAGCTCTAATTGGAATTCCTATAAAATAATTTCTTCATACGGTTGCCTATGATTTCGTACAAAAAAGAAAATTTAGCCAAATTGAATACCTAGACCTCTTCGACATGTAGAATAAATTTTTAATATGTTGTTGGAGGTTTAGTTTTAGTAAGTTGCTGTAGCGAAATTGTAAATATGTGTTGAAACAGGCATGTGTTGAATCATTCAACTTGTATACTTCATATTTGATGTTCCAGATGACACTTGATTATAGTGTATCATCTCAAGTTGCCTTTGTAAAGATTCAAACCATGATATTTTGCCGTATAAAAGAAGATTCATAAACGTTCCTCTCAATGAATGAATTCATCTGTGTGGTGTTTTCAAATAATTTTGTGTTTGGACGCATGGAAATATGTGATCGATCTGAAAGGGTTTGGTCTTCTTTAATGTGTCTGCAATGCTTTCTGGACCTGGTGGCTATATTGTTTTGTCATATCTATGTAGAATTCTTTGCAAATGAAATCTACTTGGTACTCCTGATAAGCGATTCGAGTAGTAATTTTTATAACCTGCTAAATGTTAAACAGTGCCTAGTGACTTTCTTAAAATATTAAAACTTAATTTACTAGCTATTCTTTGTAATCTGTTGGTTAGACTTGGCCAGAGTGTTGAATCAATTATTCGTTTCGGGCAGTTTTGATATGATTATTAAAATTATTACTCTTAATGTGGACGTTTAAAACCTGATTTCTCCATTTAAGTAATGTATCCAAATTAAAACCACTTTGCTTCCCTAACTGATAATAACTTCAAATTGCTTATCTAGTTTTTGCAGTTAACTTTTACTATTCGATTATCACATTTGTGCTGAAGTTCTTTAGAACATTACAGTCTTCAATAAAATATCTCCCGTCTCACATAATAAAGTCAACTTGACTGATTATTTCACTGGGTTTCCGTCATGTTAACACTATCATCATCTTGGCTTTAGCGAATCCACCTTGAAGATTTTCACGATGGATTTGTTTCCCATACCTGAACTTTCCTGCTGATTTTCCGTGGTTCTGTTAACCAACCCTAGCGTTGAAGTCTTCCATGATCATTTTTACATTTTTTTCTGTTATTAAACTTGAATTTCTTCTAGGAATTCTTGCTCTTCTGAATGTGTTGGGAAGCATAAGGTTGAAGCACTTGTATCTCTGAGAAAGTTTTATAACGAGCCTTATCACTCAACTAGAAGTACCAGCTATCTCCAGAAATTTTTGTTTTTTTGACAAAACCAACATAATTACTCTTGCGCTACACCGGTTCTCTGAAACAAGATAAATATTTGCTCTACAATTTGATAAGTTTTTCTTAATTTCTTCTTACTTCACTTACTCCAATGTAGTCCCAACTGGTATTGTGTAGTTCTTCCAATTACTGGAGTTTTGTTTCCGATGACAAATCTCGATTTATATAACAATAATAAACCTAAAGTGGCAACCTGGTCAATAACTTCTGGCATTTTTAGTACTCCTTTCTTGCATGTCATACTAAAAGTTGTCGGTTTGTGGAAATTAGTGATGTTGAATGTTTTAAAAGAGTCGATTATTTGTACCAAGTTTATTTAAATTACCTTGATAAGTACTAATAAAACTTACATCTTATTTTTTAAATCTGATACTCTGATCTACTTGTAATTTTATTTAATTACTGAATTCACATTTCCTGCTATGCTCGCTTATTTTAACTTTAATGCAGCGTTTAATCAACCAATGCACTTCTTGTCTTTTGTTGGACTTCGTCCGATATTTATATAGTAATTTCTAAGTTTGTAAGTTTCTTACCTATTCTAATTTTTCTCCTAACATTGTTTATAGATACTCCGTTGAATGGTGCCGAATTACTTGCAAGATTTCGACTATTATATTCGCAAACACAAGATTGTGACGAAATATTAATCCAAGTAGAAATGTAATCATTTGTTTTAATTTACTTACATGCAGTAGCAGCACTCCAGCAACAAAACTCAAACCTTGACAGTAGCCCACTTCAGGGTCTAGAAGAGAATATGCTTTGAGCAGATTAAATAACGCAAGCTGACCTGGTCCCAGAGGAGACGAAAAATAAGTGTGACTTGGAAATGTTCGACCTGAAACGTAAGAAAAGTATACTTATTAATTTTTTTCCCATTAAAATGTATATCTAGAAGAAAAAGCTAAGTTATTGAATATACAATAGAATAGAAAGTTCATCCAAGTAATGCGTGAAACGATTCAAGTCAAACGAACTGTAAATAAAATATATGTACCGCTAAAACAAGTTATTTATATTTGAAAGAATTATGAAAGAAAATATCAATTGGCTATAATAGTTGATAATCAATAATACCAAACTGAATGATTTTCAGGATATATAGAATAACTATGAAATTATGATTTTTTGTTTCTTGGAAAGCGTTTATATTTTAAACGAAATATGCAATAAAATGACTCACAGTAAACGTCAGTCGATTGTAATCTATTTTAGTGCAGTACATGTTACAGCAAACGAACAGTTAAATTAACAATTACTCTTCTGTACATACTCTCTTACTATGGTAATTCACAAACTATTATCATTTTACGAAAATAATGAAGCAACCGAATAATCCTCAATAAAAGAACATTTTATTAACTAAAGTAACCATATTTTTTTAATCTGGTTTCTTTTTTCCCCTCCTTCGTGGTCAATTAGATGTACTGCTTACATTCTGTGTGTGTGTCGCTGCTGGTTTGATCCCCCTGATGAGGGTGTCTGCCTTGGATACAAATCAGCGTAGTGATTCGAACCCATTTTAAACAGTGAGTGTGTCCTATCTCATAGCCTAGACCAGTGATTTTCAACCTTTTTCGACTGACGACACACTTTACAGAACGTGCAGGACATCGCGACACACTTATTTGATATTTTTATTATAAATAATAATAATAATAATAATAATAATAATAATAATAATAATATATTATAATAGTGAAACCTATTAGTTTTTATAATGACTCTATATAGCACTAAGCATTATTCCTATTGTTGGAAGTGTTGACTGGTACAGTCTGTCTTGATTTTAACTAATTATTATTAAATTTTTCACGATTTTTAAATTCTAAAATCTTGCGACGTACCTTAGGGGACTGCGTGACACACCAGTGTGTCGCAACACATCGGTTGAGAACCACTGGTCTAGATGTTGGTAACTGACAAGAGATGTTACACTCGAAACAATCAATCAATCAACATCAACTATCGTTTTCAGCATCCTGTAGACTAGGCATACAGAAAGCCTCTCCAATGACTTCTTTCACTCCAATATTCCCCATCTCAGAATTTTTTCCCTTCTTATTCCCCCCTCCCCCACTCTTATTATATTTTCCTCAGGGTTGATCTGTCACTTTCTGTGCAGACATTTCTTACTCATTTTTTTTGTTTTCTTCCCGAGAACGCTTTTCAGAAATTACATCCCCGCTGTCTGCTTTTTGTTTCACTCTCTCCGTATTTCTCCAGTGTAGGATAGTGTGGATATTAAGTTCGTGTTATATAGTTAGTATTTATTCTTTTTTGGGAGAATACAAAAGAATATTTCAGAAGCACGACACAGGGTACAATATGAGACATGAAAAAAAAAAAAAAAAAAAAAAAAAAAAAAAAAAAAACGCTGTAGAATGCGTGTATACGTGAAATGATAGAATGAAAATAAATACCTAGACGGAGGTCACGATTGAAGTATATAGACCAAATAATACAGGGAGTAAGAAAGAAAAAGTACAGAGAAATGAAAAGTCTGGCTTAGAAGGGAAGAGTGAAACGCTGTATCAAACCAATCAAAAGATTGTTGCCCAAGAAGAAGCAGAAAATATGTTCTTATCCCATACATATCACATATTTCTCTCTTTGATGTAGTTCAATAGATTTTTTAGCAACACAATCTTAGGAATTTTAAAGCGACACATATTGTCTACTAACGCAATGAAAGAATTAACATTTCCAAATGAAACAAAGGTTCTTGAAGTATTTTTTGTAAGATCCACAAAATCAGGATAAAATAGAGATATTTAATTTCTTTTAGCGGCTACTAGCATATACCGTATTACCCGCTTCGCTGGGTTGAAATGAAAATTTAAATGCACAACTCCATATCTCATGTGTTTAGTACCCGTGAAATATGCTTTTTTTCGTTTTTTAATGACATCGATTTAAACAGCATCGGAAAGATCATTTATAAATATTTCTTCCTCCCCTCTCCCAAGTTGAGGAGTTGAATTTGAATTTAAACGGGATCGAAAGTATCACTGTTCATCTAAGCGGCCCAGAAAACTACAAATTCGACACTGATAATGGCCATTTTCGATCCTTTTTAAATATTTTTCTCCTCTTCCCCCAAGTGGAGTGGCTGATTTTGGATTTAAACCGGATCGGAAATGTCACTGTTCATCTGAATGATCCCTAAAACTATGAATTAGACACTAATATTGGTCATTTTCGATTATTATTATTATACTATATATAGCTCCCCCTCCTACGTGCTGCGGCACACGGCATCAGAATGGTCACTGTTAATCTCAGCTACTCTTAACACTATGGATTCGACACTAATATTAGTGATTTTCGATCATTTTTAAATGTTTATCCCCCTCCCCTACGTTGAACCCCCTCCCCAACTATCAGGGCTGAATTTGGATTGAAACAGCATCTCAGAAGTATCATTGTTCCTCTCATCGACCCTAAAAACTATGGATTCAACAATAATATCGGTCATTTTTCATCATTTTTAAATTTCTCTCCCCTCCCCCTCTCCTACGTTGAATCATCAAAGTATATAGCCTAAAGTAATCCTTGCTCCTAGACTCATGTATGTTGAAAATTTGATTAAGATCGGTCGGGTGGTTCAAGAGTGATGAAGTCACAAAGACAGTAATTTTTATTTTAATTATTTTTATATATCTCTCCCTCCCCTACGTTGGCTCGTCAAAGTGAGACGATAAAAACACCCATGGTCCGACTCTCATATATGTTGAAAATTTGATCGATATTGGTTAGGTGGTTCAAAAGTTATTAGGTTTTATTGATTTTTATTTATATGTCCCGTTCCCTTCCCCTCCCCTAGGATCTACCGTTAAAGTAAAATTACAAAAATGTTTCCAGATCCGAACCTCATGTATCTTGAAAACTTGATTGAGATCGGTCTTATAGTTCAAGAGTTATTAAGTTACAAAAATAGTCACTTTCAGTCTTATATAAATTGATTTTTATGTGTGTCCCCCTCCTTCTTCTCCCCTACGTTGCTCCGTCAAATTTAAATCATAAAAACAATCCCAGGCCTAAACCTCATCTATGTTGAAAATTTGATCGAGATCGATCGAGTGATTCAGGAGTTATTAAGTTTTATTTTTTTTATACCTCCTCCCCCGCTTCTAAGTTCTACCGTCAAAGTGAATAGCCTAAAACCAGCCCAGTCTTGAACCTCATCCATGTTACAAATTTGATCGAGATCGGTCGGGCGGTTCAGGAGATTTAGAGTCATAGTGATTTTCAATTTTATATATATAGATTCCAGATTAAGGCATCCTGTGAGCTATTATATTGCAATTTGTGTGTACAAATATAAATGTTTTCAGAAAAAAAAATATATATATTTTGTAAGCCACTCGACTTATTATGCTGTTTATTAACACCCGTTACATTTTTCCGATAAAAGCTTCAAGATAGAATTAACAGTTTGTTTTTTAAAAATCAGAATACATGAAGAGCAAAATTTTATTAGAATAAAAGGTGAATCAATCTAATTAATAAGGTATGAAAACAGTGTGAATATCAAAATACCACCAACATTAATATATAAAATGCAATGTAAATGACTGCTTAAGTCATAATGTCATATTCCGGCTGTTTGTACAGTGATTTCTGCTTTTGTTTGTATCCAAGATCTAATATTTGTAGTATGTTACGAAACACATAAAAAATATTAATGTGGTTCCTTCTTTTGCTCTCTCTTTTAGATTTATCATAATTCACACTTTATCAAGACCAATTATTGTCGACATTTTTCATTGTCTCTTAAACTAATATTACAAAATGACAATGGACGATAAAGCAAGTACTGCAACTAGGATAACAAAAAAGTATTGTTAGATTTAACTAAGACAAGGAGATCTATCTCCAATCCCATAATCAACTTTTACAATGAATTAATTATGTTACAAAATAATTATTAATAAAGTAACTAAGTGATATAGATAACTGGATCCTAGGTCTGCACCTGAAGATATAAACCCCTCAATTAAATTAGGACAAAGGAACATATAAGTAACAAATATGCGTACATTATGAAATCATACAAATTTTGGTTCCAAATGTAGTTTTTCTGTTCTTGAACCCTTTGAAGTCTCCTCTAAGGAATTACTATAAATGTATAATTACCCAAGTCAATGAGTATTCCATGTTGATGTGACGTAAGCTGCTTGAGAAGATCACAGTACTGAGCATTGTAATTAGGGAAGTTAGTGGAATCCATTGGAGAATGCTTCATACAAAACTGTTCTGCCAGAAACTGCCACACATCACCTCGTTTACTTCTTGGAACTCCTGACAAACAAAACGAAGTATTTAAATACTTCAACTTGCTATAAACATGTGAAATAACATATACAGTGAGGAGCGAGAAATCACATGATTCGGATTTTACGTTAAATTCTGTACGTTCTGTCTCATCACTGTTGGCGCTGAAACGGGATCTGTAGCTCTAATCCAACGAACTAAAAACTACTACATTTTATACAAATCCCATTTCATAGAACTAAAAAAGTTTAAACCACATATTTTAATGAAAAGGGGAAATAACTGATTTAAACTTATTTTTACACACTACAATCCTCTGTAGGTGCGAATTCAGTACGTTTAAATCCGCCGTTTCCTCCTTTCTTTAATATATGAAATCACAACCGTCAAAAGGTGTTCTCAATATATATATGGACACTTGATTGACCATGCACAGCAGCTAGGCTGTGGTACAATCCATATGGTTTAAGTAGAGAGCACCGACTGCAGGAGTGGGAGAGTATTTGACTGTTCTGGGAAGCGAACTGCGTAGCGTAGTAGTTAACTCATCGGCACGGTATGCCGGAGATCTCGGGTTCGAATCTCGGTCCAGTCAAATAATTTTTTACTCTTTGTAAGTTATAGTTTAAACTACTTTTGAACGTAAGTGATAATACTTGTAGTTTTACACGTTATACATTAATATTATTTGTACCTTTTATGAATGTACCGTGGTCCAAGGTTCGATTCCCGGTAGAACACAAATGTAATTTCACAATAATTCACTTTTATTAATCATCCCTCTCCTTTCGTCTAAACTGCGGGACGTTAACCTACAATTTCATTTCATTCATTTCATGAATGCACTCCAATATGGAAGTCCTTGAAAGCTTAGACTCCCAACAAGAAATATTTCTTATATTCTCATATTTACTGCGAAACTAAAATTTAATAGAACTTGTCTCTTTTTTTCTCCACTTGTTAAGAAGAATATTTTGTAGAACAAAAAGCAAGCTATATTTAAATTTGGTGCAATTATAGTTGTTAATATTTGTTAGTTAACACTCGCCCAACGGAGATCGGGTCATTTTTGACCCACAAATGTTTTATTTTAACTTTTTTCCTATTTCTTCTTCCTTTTTTTCGGTCATCGGCCTAGGTATGCTTCTTTTAACCTACGAGCCATGCAATAACCCTTCTATTATCCTAGTATTCTTTATTTGTCAACCACAAATAAACAATTCTTTGTCTGGGTCTTGAATGACTCAGTCTTTGAGGTTTACGTGAAGGATATTTTATTTGTCTTGTCTGCCTTACACCGTTTGATTTGTTGCCATTTTACTCACTCAGCATGATCATTTCTACTCTTTCCTCATTCCCTTAACATGCTCCAACATGTCAGCAGTGTTGGCAAGTGGCAAAAATCCAACAAAACGGGAAATGCATATCAATGGCAGGAATGCGGGATATTTTCTTCCAAATATATAGGATATGATAATTTTCTTCAAAATATGTACCAATGGAAACACATGGCAGTATATATGCATATCTGGGTGTGTTCGTATGCCTTATATATTTGTGGGAAACATTGAATCATATTGGAAAATGTCATGTCTTCGGACGGGAAATTTCCCTTCACGAGCTGGCAACACTGCCTGTCAAAGTAAATATCAAACATTTTAGTCCAATTTCACTCGTGCAGAAGAAGAATGTAAGTAAACTGTGCACGTCTGTTCTCTGTGCAGTAATAATGTCCGAGCAAAAGTTTTTGAAAACTTCAGATGAGGTATTTCGTGAACTGATTACACAGCAAAAAGAAATTGCTGAAGCTATCATAGTCTGGGTTCAGGCTGCCAACCCCCTCTCCCCAAGTTTTATCTTCTAAATCCGCCACTGAAGACCAATACGCTCATCACTAATATCAAGCTTTAAATTAGGTGGAAATCTAGTAATAACACTATGTTCTCCTTAAAGAAAATAATTAAAATATTGATGGGTCAAAAATGACCCTATGTTCGTCGGATACGTTATTCCTAGTATCTTCGCTGGGTGAGTGTTAATACATGAAACAGTTGTGATTATATCCTCTGATTGAGTATTCAATACTTGTTAAAACATGAAATACACGCTGTGTTCATCCACCAGCAACAGTACGAATACATTTAGAAAAATGCATTAATGAATGTTTAGGTGTTCAGGTTTTGAAAGTTCCTCTTAGTGACTGAATCAATAATGTACTAAAATCAAGAATCATTCCCAACAGAAACATAATTACTTTAATTAGTGTAAGAAGTCATTACTTATCACTAGCCATCACATTTAGCCAACTGACTGATGTTTTGCAGTAATAGTTGTTTTACATTGTTTTGGTCTGGTATTATTCACTTGCACTATAACCCGTTCACATCCTATGGGAAATCTGAAAGCTATCCGTGTGTAGCAGATTTAATACGCTTAAGCAGTGACATTTGCCATTACCTACGGATTTCACTCAGTTCAATTGCGAATTTACATAACTATTCGAGTTCGTGTAACTATCCTCAAAACTCCTATTGGAAAGTAAAATAAATACATAATTATAATTGTGGAGAGAGAGAGAGAGAGAGAGAGGAAAAATATAAGAGTTTTCTTATAGTAAAGTCAGTTTTTCTCTTAGTGAAGTTTGTAGACGGTTCTCTGAAATTCATTCAGTTCGTCCACAGAAAGATAAGGTACAGTACTTAAAACAGATATTCTGTATCGCAGATTGAGTAATCAAACTACATGTGTACAAATAATGTGTTAATGAATATGCAGGTCATGCATATTATAGCAGTTGACTGATTTTTATTTGGACATACCAACAGATACTTCAATACCTCTTACATGATCACCCATATGGAGAATCATTGTAGTAGACAGCCTCGCTGCCTTTCCAGAATTGTTTTTGTGAGTCTTGACTGAAGAGATGCAAAAGGTTACCATTGTCCTGGTCCTCATGGGACATTATGCGGCCATTTTTGTTTTTTTACACAAGCTCTTTCTTGACACCACTGTAGCACGTAACAACTTCTATTTCGCAAGGATAATCATAAATCCCTAGAAGTTACTAGAGTGATGTGAGAAGAATTAAGTTAAATTCGGCAATTAAGTTAACGAGAGCCAACCTTTGCTTTCATCTATCAATCATTATATTCAGTTATCTGCCCGGGTTTTTCGAAATCTGGTTATTGTATTTTATAATTGTCGACTGAGATTCACCAACATCACTTAACAAACTTGACATAACTTGATAGTACAGCCATTCCGCTTAGTTCTGGCCTACTAAGTTACTCTCCTCAAACTCCGATAACAGCATAAACGGCGTGATTCAACAACGATACCTATTCCAAGAATAATTAAACACATGCATTAAGAGCTTTTTCGTAGTTAAACGGATATATTTAAGTACAAGTCATTCGGATCTTACGTTAAGCTTTAAACCCCCTTGTCATATAGCAAAGATATTGAACCAAGAAAACATACATTAAGTTTAAAAGAGCTATCTGTCACGTGACTGTCTATATATTAAATTTTATTTACTATTTCAACTTAACCCTTCAGCTCTTTTACAATTTCCGAAACTGGCTAGTATGAAGCCAAAACACACAATAAACAATTATGAAATTTGAAAACTGGAAGGTCATTCTTACCTTGTCTAATTGCTTGCAGAAGCATTTGTGAGTCACATTTCGTAGAAATTCTGCTCTCTTTACTAACAAGAAGGTCCCAAACTTCAACAACTTCTTTTACACAGAAACTGATTTCGTCATATTCTAGCTTGATACGCTTTACGGTTGCCTCTTCTTGATGGGCTGTAAAATAAAACAAACACAAACGTTGAAAACCTTCAAAATACAATTGCAACTATATGAAACACGCAGGAAAAGTACTTGAGAACAGACTACAAACAGGAAATGCATTTTGTTTGTGTTAGTTCATAATGCAGTATTAGTTTTATCACGTCAAGTAAGCTCAAATACATATACCATTATGAGCCATTTTTAACTCACGAAGACTGAGACTTGCACGTAAACGATTCTTATCTAAGCGGAAATATGTTTTTAATGGTAGAGAATTGACGGCCCAAGAATTTATGTATGTAATTTCACGGATATAAACCTGTTTTAAGCAGATTTTGTACACTGAGGAAAAAGAAACACTCTTGACATTAATAGTGCAAGGTATCAGTCTACTGGGTGTCTCAAAACAACACCGATAACGTTTGGGAGGTGTTTCCTGACACCAAGATAAGACAAAAAGTATAGACCAACTTGAGTGCACGAATGTTTCCTTCCGGAGTTATAGGCTGCCGAAAACATAAACCTTTTTAAAGATCCATAGCTCCACAACTATGGGACCTACCGTAGTCAGGTGAAGACTTTACATAGGAACTACGCTGCCCAAAAATACGTTTCAGAATCCTGCTGTACTCTGTACTCACACAACAATTTTTATAGAGGGAGTTTGGCTACGGGCATATAATTTGAAATACTCACCAATTACCTCTGTAAAAATTGTCACGGAAGTACCGGAGGATTCTGATATCTGGATAGGGCACATACTAATTCCTAAGTAAAGTCTTGACCCTACTACGGTAGATCCCATAGTTGTGGAGCTATAAGCATTTAAAGTTCTTTCTTTCTTTTTTCTTTTTTTTTTCATTTTTTTTCTTCATGTTTTCGGCAGCCTATAACTCCGAAAGGAAGCATTTGTGCACCCAGGTTGGTCTATACTTTTGTGTAATCATGATGTCAAAATCACCTCCCAAACGTTGTCGGTGTTGTTTTGAAACATTCTGTATAATGCAGTCACTTGGTTAAGTGTTGATTATCTTAAAATAACAACTGTGAATTTATAACGATATCAATACGTACGTAATGGTATTAATTATGGCTTCCCAGCAAAGTTAGATACAGGATCTATGAATCTACCATCTATGTGATCTAAAATGAAGATTTCTCTGATGGAAATGGAACTAAAATTTAATTATTTGGCCACGGAAGACGGAGTATATGCGACATGTAATTTTTGTGATTTTTTACTTAATACGAAGAAGAAAAAAATGATATCGTTGTTACGGTTGTATACACCTAGAGTTGCCAGACGTCCCGGTTTTCAATGAAAGAATTTACTGTCCAGAGAAAGGCTTTCGGGACGCCTGTTTGTCCCGGTTTTCTTTCTTCAGATTGAAAAAGATCAACCTGCAAGAACTAGTACGTCTCACCTAAAAACGAAATGTTTTCGGAAGATTTGTATAGCCAATTAATTTTGCTATACAAACAAGGAGTTTGAAAATCACATCTATTCTTTCATCCTATGAGTTGTTTAACTTCCATCCAGAGGAGGAAAAAAAAGGATTTTAGCCTAAAGTGGATGATTTTAGCTACTCTGAACGTACTGTTTTAAACTTCCATTCTGCTACATCAAACATTTCTTATAAGACGTGCTTGAAACAGGTGCCGACTCGTGGTTTTAAATTTCTACTTATTATTTCAAAGTAGAGCTTACAGTTACAAAATCCATTGTTAGCTTCAATATTTCTGTTTTGGAAATTATACTAACTGCTCCTGTATATACTTTACGACCTAGAGGAAAAGAGTTCAAGAAGTTTGCGAACATTACCGTAGCAAGGGGACAGGAATTTAGAACACCTTAATAATAAAACCATAATTTTTGCCAGCAGAAATTTACACCAGCGAAAAAATATTGTGTAATTGCAAAACCCGTGTTCCTGCGAAGGGATATTTTAAGCTTTTGCTCGCTATATTACTTTCGCAAATTAATCTAAGAGTCCGAAAGACTTCTTACGTGTTTTACACAATTGGTATCTATAATTTGCTTCATTTTTCGAGCAATTCACTGCTAGTATTCTTAAGAAAAATATGGAAGGTTAGCTGAGTGTCTGTCGCATTTAGATCCGTAGTCATTTGAAATCCTACTTCAACGATAACTAAACTGAGTTGTCTTTAATATGCTTTCCCGTGTGTGGATAAATATTTCTAAAAATGCTGTGCATGTATTAAATAATTTTGGATTTATATACTTTCCTTTATGTGATAAAATTTTCAATAATTTTCAGGTTACAATTCCGTAACAACTTACTCTAGCACAAGAAGTGTCAGTTAAACACATGAAAGTTGTTTATCTTCTTTAATTTTGATACTGGATTTTTTTTGGAGAGCCTGCGTAAGACTTTAAAGCAATTTACATTTTGTTCACGTTCTGAATATGGCGTAAATGTATCTTTTCTTGGTAAATGCTAAATTTGTATTTCCTTTAAGGTAGTGTTTCTGACTCAGGTGATGATGCAAGAAAGAAAAAGTATCTCTGAGATCTAAATGGGAGGATGCGTTGTAATTGGTACAATATTTAGGACCTGTTAAACACAACAAATCGGAATTAGGAATAAAGGACACCAGGCAGCTCTTATGTTGCCTTTTCACATTCTTTATACAAATATATCCCTTGTGAAGCTTCATTTGTGTTAATTGTGTATAGAATGAACTTGAAACTTGTGAGCAATAACCAGGACCTGACCAAATGAGTAGGAACCCTGACCTTATATACCTAGGTATAACCTGAGGTTGGTGTCCCGGTTTTTTTGTTTACAAAATCTGGAAACTCTATCTACACCTGAAGTAGACACCTCGAAAGAGGTCGAAAAAAAGAAAAACAGACGCATAGATTTTTGGCATTACTTCAAATAAGCATAAGATGCAATTTTAAGGAATTATTCATGACTCCTACTGTAATTATGTAACCCATATCTAAGAAAAAATGTTACTCTAAGGATTAATATAGAGGTTACTCTAATCACAAAATTAATATATTTTGCCTAACAAGAAATAAATAAGTATACATAATTAAAATAAATAAATAAAATATCAGATTCTAACCTTTTATTTTAGCGTTCTCTTTCTCCATTCGAATAAGAAGTATTTGTTGCATGATGGCCTTCTTCCACAAAGCACGATATTCCTTCCCATCTCGTTTCGTCGTTCTGTCTCGAGGTGAATTCAATAACTGTGATGTTGTGTTATCTGAAACAACAAAGGGAAAACAGAGATTATGCATATTCGAAATATTCATTTTATCATACATACATGAATTAAGTAAATTAGTTACTGACAATTCAGATAGTGTCTAACTTATGAAACACTTAGAAGAAATAGAGGGAAAAATTTACTATCACACAAAACTGTCGGAGATGATGATTTTCTGAAAATCAGGAAGAAGACAAACTCCAAAAGAGAAAAGTTTGCCCATCCCACCTTTATAATGATGATTTTGTTTAACGACTATTATTTTTGCCGAACAATAGTAAGAAGCGTAACCAGTGAAAAACTAAGCTGATCAGTCCTTGCACAATGAAGTTACTGATTTACTGCTTTTGCAATTGTAGTTCTGTTCAAATATTTACGAATAAATACCCTTTTCTTTACAAGACTACTGTTACACTTTTGTCAACCAGGAAGTATATATACCTACTCTCTAGTGCTCGAAAAGGGCAAATTTAAGGAATTGTTTGTACAATCTAGTGTCGAAGGCAAGAGCAAATTTATCTCCTAGTAACAAAAGCAATATTATGTTTATATTCAATGCGAGGTATGCTTAAGGAGTATTCCATCACGCTTATTTCTCTACTTCGAGCACTGCCCCTCTTAGCATTTGTTCTCTTCAACTAATCTGATTCTTTCAGAGAACATGAACATAATTCTGTACTGAGAGAAGATTTGAGGTTGATATGCATTTTCGATGGCGACTATATTTAGGATTATATGAAAACAAAATAACTCTTCTTTAGGGTTTTAATCAGTTTAGCCAAAATGCAAATACAGTAGAGCCTTGCAAACAAGGCCTAATGTGGACGGAAGGGTGGCCGAGTTTGTGAAAATGCCGCTTTATCGGGAATGAGGCTAAAAAAGAATAAGTACGAGTGTTTCCTCAGAAAATACAGTGTTGTACTTGTATATATTGATTGCTTGAGAATACAACAGAGAATAAATTACCCAATTACCCTTAAACAAAGGAAAAGTACATACTTGATGAAGGCATAGAACCTTTACTATACATAAAAATGAAAATAAATGAATACACAGTACAGTAATTTACCTGATAAGACAGAACTCAGAAAAAAACCCGGCAACGACCTTGTACAGGTCTGGGCGCTTTCTTTCTTTCTTTTTTTTCCTTCCCTGCCAGTGTGTGGCCAAGTTATCCGGAGTGCCGAGTTTTAGGGACTTTACTGTATTTGTTTAACGTTCTTTTATTCTACTAAAGCTATTGGGTCGATGCATAAATTCGTGCAGTTTTTATATTTTATTTTTATTCTGCTGTTTTGTTAATTCAAATACAAAACAACATAGACTAACATTAACAATATTCTACGAGTGTAACAATACACTGCATACATTCTGTCACTCACATTAACTCACAATCACACAGTGATGTATTCACCTCCACTATCTATGACCTGCCAACCTTCAGGTAGCAGTTCAATGCATCGCCTGTAGAATAGTTTTGGTTTTGACTGAAAGAAATCTGTTAGCCATTGTACAAGAGAAGCTTCATTAGGAAACACTTGCCCCTCAATGTGGTTAAAGAGAGAGCGGAAAAGATGGAAATCTGAAGAGGCAAGGTCAGGGGAATACGGAGGATGAGGAAGTAGTTCACAGCCAAGTTCAACAATCACATCTTTGCTCAATTTTGCCGTATGCGGACGAGCATTATTATGGAGTAATAATACTGTTTGACTGATCACATTTTAAAAACTTGCTTCATTTCCCCGCGTTGTTTGACGAGGATTCTCATGAACCAACTCATTCAAGCAATTTTCGTCAAAATCTGAAAGGTCTTCCAGAACGTGAATTATCAGACAAGTCAAACCGTCCTGCTCGAAAGCGGGAAAATCATTTCTGTGTTATCCTTTCAGCAATTGCTTCATTCCGTACACTGCACAAATTGTTCTCGCAGCTTCTGCTGCACTGGGACCTCGGTTAAACTCGAAGAATAAAATGTGACGGAAATGATCACTTTTCTCAACTTGACATTCCATATTTGTTTGTCTGAAATATATACAATAATACGTTCACAATCAAGAAAACCTGTGTTTCACAACACAAACTAGAAATTACGGCAAACCAATGGAATAACGATACCCCACAATCGCTTCACGCCGCATTGTTGCCAAACCAAAAGAAAAAAAACATACGAACTTATGCAGTGACCTTCATATATATATATATATATGTATATATAAAGACGCTTTATCTATGGCTTAGGATGCGATCTGAATCATCCATTGTAAATTGAACGCAAGAATACCACATTAAACTTGCGATAACACTGCCTGTTGCTACAGGAAATTTTAAATTTTTGTTTACAAATAAACTAGAGTCCGAACCACATGACAAACCACAAAAATGATTTTTATGTTTGTTTGGAAATCAACGCCATTTTCTCAGAACTAAGAGAATAAAGATGCAGATCGGGGCCGCGGTGGCTCAGTGGTAAAGCGTTTATCTCTGGGGCGTGGGGTCCTTGGTTCGATCCCAGCTCGCGCAAAGTGGATTTTGTGGCGGACAAACACCGTGTGTGTGGTTTTTCTCGTGGTTCTTTGGTTTCTTCCCACTTTATTTATTCTACTATTCTATTCATTTCTCATAATCATTATATCCTTTAGCAGAGTTAGTATAAGCGTGGGACGTAAAACTCAAAAGATTTAATTTCATCTCTAAGATGCAAATCTGGAATCCGCTCTTAATGGAAGTCACAACGGTGAAAATTATCATTTTAACGTTACAAGTTAAGGGAAGGAAAATTCAAATATGTACTAAATCTTGTATACATGTTGTGGCTATAAAATGTGCACTAACTCCTTTAGATTGTTGCGATAAAATGTAAATTTTTTAGCGATGACTTCCCTCAAGAGGGTCACCACTGAATCCGAATTAAACATATAGTTCCATACATACAAAAAGAAAAAAAAAAGTTTATTTCCTCCATAATTCAAGACAAAAAGAAAAAGTTTATTTCCTACATAATTCAGGATATTTATACTGGAAATTGATCTTCGGATATGTTATGCATCTTATTCAATTTATATGCTTCTAGGGTGGAACTACGAAATATTATCGTCAAAGTCCTATATTATTTAGTGTCCTGAAGCGTTTAGCGTTTATAATGTATCTATTAGGTCTTTGTACGGAGCATGTATAGGGAGGATGATATGTATCGATTAGGTTTGTGTATCGAGGAATGAAATTTCTGCCTCCTTTCGATATGATTTTGCCCACTCGTATACTTCACGCTGATTGATATCTACTGACTCAGTTCTCATAATAATTCGTTGCACAACATTGCTTAACAGTTACAACTCAGATATATATAAAAACCAGAGATGAGGTGGTGCACGCACACATGTATGATTCATCGCTGTACGGATGCATAGGGCAGAGAAAGAGAACATTATCGTCTATATTTGAAGTACTTAAAACAATTATTTTTTGGATTAAAACTATGTATAATTCCCTGGCACATTTTTGATAATAATAATAATAATAATAATAATAATAATAATAATAATAATAATAATAATAATAATAATAATAATCTATAATTGAATACAAAATAGTGTGTCATCAGATTTTCGCATGGCAGTCACCTAGTCACCAAATTTGGTACACAGATAATCTACACCAGATCGAACAGCGTACGAAGTGTTTTTCGATTTTCATTTGAGAAAACATTGGAAGGGGGATCAGACTTTATGCATGCAGAATTTATGCACACCACGTAGTTCAATTGGCGCGAACTGGGATCGAGCCAAGGATCCCATGCACCAGAGGTGAACGTTCTACCACTGAGCCACCGTGGCTCCTCAAATCCATAGTTCTTGGGGTCGCTGACTTGAATAGTGACATTCCCAATACCGTTCAAGTTTAACCCCCATGGTCCTGGGGGAGTGAAAAATAGCATGTTCAAAATGGTCATATTAGTGTCGAATCCATAGTTTTTGGGATCGCTCAAGCTGATTGGTGGCAGTCCGGATGACAATTAAGCCCAAGTTTAGGCAAAAAAGGGACTTGTCAGCTAGTCCTGGAATTGACAGGGATAACAGAACGGTCATCGTTATTTAACTCATATTGGCAGAGACCGTCGATGCGGCTGATCTTCCTTATTTACTTATACATTTCATTCATTTCTTTACTTTCAAATATGATATATCGCATAAATCTTATCCTTCTCGTGCGAAAAACAGTTATTTCAGCTAACAATAATAATAAGAGATAAATGCATATTTAAGGATGAAGACGTAATTTATGGAAACGAAATAGAAAAACGGCAGCACTCCAAAAACACTCACGCACAAGTTCAGCACTACATGACGTAATCAGGGTTTGAACTCGACAACTTATGCAAAAGAACTGATATCGTCGCTGCGCCTCGAAGAACCACTATGTAACATTTTTGTCGAAAATGAGTTATGTCGTGCAAATACACCCGAAAGCTGTCAGGCAGCGTCCCTTGTAATGTGGTAAGTTAATATTCAATTGTTTCGCCACAACAACAACAACAACAACAACAACAACAAAAAAAAAAAAAAAAAAAAAGAAAAAAAAAAAGAAAAGAAAAAGTATAGATTGAAAATAAAGGCTTCAGGTTCTCACCACGAACGTATTGATTAATCTATACAAATGCTCTATGTGCTTATAAAGGCGCAAAAAGGTGCTACGTAAACACAAAAATAATAATATAATATTATTGAAGCAAGCTACAACAATGTCCAGTGCATAATATACGCAGAACCAATTTTATTATATTTTTCAAGTATTTCAAATATTTGGCAAAATTTTAAGAGTTCGGAATGTTTTTTGCATCTCTTGAAAAGTTGTGGTTTTAACATATTGCGGTTCTTTGAAGCGCAGCGACAATACGAGGGCTGTCTAAAAAGTATCCGACCTTTGGCCAGAAAAATAGTTGCGAATACCTGACAGATTTGGGACCCTAATCCCCTTCAAAGTAGGCCCCTTGTGCTTCCACACACTTAGCCCACCGATCCTTCCACTGCTGGAAACACCGCTGGAAGTCTTCTTTTGGAATGTTGTTCAGCTCCGTCGTCGTGTTCCGCATTATGTCTTCTCTACTCTCAAAACGGGATCACTTCAGAGGCGTCTTCAATTTTGGAAACAACCAGAAGTCACAAGGAGCCAGGTCTGGAGAGTAGGGAGGTTGGCGAACGGTTGTAATTCCATGTTTGGCTAAGAACGTGTGGATCAATTGGGATGAATGTGCTGGGGCATTGTCATGATGGACGTGCCAGTTCTTCGCTGTCCACATGACTGGTCTTTTGCGCCGGACTGCGTCACGGAGTCGCCTGAGAACATCTTGATAGTACTCCTTTGTCACTGTTTGTCCTTCCGGTGCGTACTCGTGATGCACAATTCCACGGGCATCGAAGAAAACAGTCAGCAACACCTTGATTTTGCTTCGCACCTGCCGCGCTTTCTTCGGCCTTGGAGAATCGGGATGCTTCCATTGAGACGATTGTTGTTTTGTTTCTGGGTCGTACCCGTACACCCATGACTCATCTCTAGTTATCACGGAATTCAGATACCCAGGATCAGTGCTGGTGGTGTCCAGAAGGTCCTGTGCAACGTCAAAACGGGTGTCTTTTTGTTCCTGAGACAACAACTTGGGTACAAATTTAGCAGCCACTCGTTTCATGTTCAAATCGTCACGTAAAATTGCATGTGCAGAATCTTTACTCACTCCAACATCTTCTGCAATCTCCCGCACTGTCAAACGGCGATCTGCCATCACCAAATTTCGCACCCGCTCAACAACAGCTGCATTCCGAGCAGTTTGGGGCCTGCCGCTACGCTGCTCACTCTCGACTGATGTGCGGCCATCTTTGAATCGGTTGAACCATTGTTTAATTTGTGTTACACCCATCGCATCTTCTCCAAACACCTGCTGAATCTTACGAATTGTTTGGCTTTGAGAATCACCCAGCCTTTGACAGAATTTGATGCAGTATCTTTGCTCAATTCGTTCAGTCATCTTGCGAGAAACACTAAATCCGACGAACACTACCAACAGCACCTCACTTCGCGACCATCAGCTCACGACTGGCACACGCGAACGCGGTGAAAAAATTCAAGCATGCGCATTAAGGTTCCTCCTTCCACCGTGCACGGTGGCGCCGCCTGAGAATCACTACTTTGCGTGGAAAAAATTAAGGTCGGATACTTTTTAGACAGGCCTCGTATATATCCTTACCGCAGATTTTTTCAGTGCGTAAACATAATTTCACCACAAGATAGATACAGTTTGAAAACACGAACGTATGACACTACTACACCAAAGTAATGTATAAACTGGATCAACAAAATTCTGGAATACTTTGAACCGTAAATATACACACTTGATAATGCACTTACAAATGACTTCAAGAACAAAATCTTGAAGCTTTTTCATGTCCAATCATGTAGGAAGGAATACGTGCCACTTTCGTTACGCTTAATATCACAAAATCAGAACATTAACTAACCTATACTACGATTGATACGTTAATCAACAAAAAACATTCAAGCATCAAAGCTTTATCTAATCACTGACTGAGATAAAACACATTCCGTACTACTAAAAAAGGAAATTAAAATCTTTGAGATATAAGCATGATATATATCCTTATCGGAGATTTTTTCAATGCATAAACATACTTATCACACCAATCAACTTCTTATGTATACAAGGTGTCACAACGATTTCAATTGATAACAAAATAAGATTTTTCACTATAAACTTAAAATGTAAGGTTACGACGCCCTCTTTTAACCGGTTATATCCTCTTTTACAGCCCCTAACAATGGTTCGTTTTTTTATTATTATTTTATTTAAGAAAAATTGGAACACTTCTTCTTCTTTGGGGTACGGACAACTGCCGCCACTTAACCCTTGTCCGGGCAAGCTATTTTTGTAACGTACACAGCAACTGGGGTCTTACCAACTCGATATGTTCATGACATAAAATTCTGAATTCTTCTGTCTTTAGTCGAAGTTAAAGTCATCGAAATATTTATGGTTCTTGAGAAATTCGAATATATAGCTTATATATATATATATATATATATATATATATATATATATATATATATATATATATATATATATATATATATATATATATATATATATATATATATATATATGAAGCTACTGGGCCTGGGAGGCCCCGGGCAAGGGTTAAAGATTCGTATACTACATATACACAACACATTCAGCAGTGAGCACGAAAAAGAGAAACTTAACATGTTCGTAATCAGTATTATAAATCTTTTAATGAAATCTAAAACTGTCCTCGTTTTTTAAAGTCCTTTATACGGTAAGCCAATTAAAATATCAATAAAATCTATGCTGTACATTTAATACACCCTATCTTGTACTATATATTTCTAATTCTATTTAGGAAATTGTACAGTAACAGACTAAAACCATATCCACGAAGAAATTAAATGTTGACTGAAAGCAGAGAATTCTTGTTGTTATTCGCTTCAAAATCTTTTGTCTTAGCAGCTTCTGTCGAAGAGTTTGAAGTTTAAAATATGTAAAACGATATTTACGCCTGTTGTACTGTACAGCTGAGAAACATAGTCGTTTACTTTGAGGGAAGAATGCAGACTGAAAGCATCTGAAAATAAAATCCTAACGCGAATATTCGGACTCAAGAGGAATTGAAATGGGGAATGGCACAAACTTCATAAGAGGAACTGCATAATTTATATTATTTATAGGGTCATTAAGTCTAGGGAGTTAAGATGAGTAGGTCACTTAGCCAGAATGGAAGAAAGTAAGAACGCTTTCAAAATTTTAACTGGAAACCAAATCGGAAAATGACCATTAGGAAGACGTAGGCGCAGATGGAAGGACAATATTAAGATGGATCTCGCAGAAATAGGAATACAAAATAAAAACTGGATCCAGTTGGGTAAGGACAGAAGTCAATGGAGAGCTTTTGTGAACGCGGCATTGAACTTTCGGGTTCCATACGCTATAGAGTACAGGAGAGTTTAGGAAATTGTATATCGATTATGCTTACAGAAAACAAAATAGTAGCATACACCGATACCATACCTGTAGGAAAACCACTTGATCCTAGAATGTGAGGAAACAACAAACTTGGCGAAGACATGGATCCAACAAGACAATATAAAAGAACATGAAAGAGAAGGCTAAAACTAGCTTTCAAAGGAATAGAGAAGACGACAGAATTGCTAGAATTTTGATGAAGAGTTAAAACTAAAATAATAGTTTAATCTATATTATTAATCAACTTCAAGATTAATAACCCTTCCAAACAGTGGCGGATCTAGGCCGGGGGCGGGTTGAGAGACAAAGATAATTTAAGCTATTATTTATATATTTTTGAAAGTTTATAGTACTCATTATATACCTATCATGGAATGAGTTCTGGCTGCCCCCCCCCCCACCGTTTTTATCCAGAAGATAGCTCCCTCGTGGCTAAGTGGTTAGCGTATGCGCCTTTGGCGTGGGAGAACCGGGTTCGATTCTCGGCGGAAGCTCATGTGGTTCGAATTCGACGTTAATCAGTAGGTCCACGTCTCATATTGCCTCACTGATGAACGGGACGCTAAACTAAAATCAACTCAACAACCAAAGAGAAGGAAATATTTTGATCGTTATAAGGACTCACTAGTTGGTATGAGTGAAGAACTCGAGAGAAACAGAGGAAAATAACGATGCGTGGTTGGAAATTGCACACGTGACCTTGTGCTACCAATTTTGACCCCTAAACGACCAACGTGAGTCAATGGACTCATCGCGTATAATTTTTATTCGGCTGGAAATTATTTGTTGCTCAATAGATTTTTTTTTTATATGATATAGTATCGGTAGGAATGCGTGTTGTTATACTTACATGTTCTGTAAGAAACATTTAAAAATATTATACGAAATTACACTTTGCAACACAACGTAAGGTCTGATAATATGTTATCAACAGTGTGAGTCCATTGGACTCACCTTGGCTGTTTATGTTAGGAAAACAGATTTGCTGTTGTAGAGTTAAAGTAACCAAGTATGGTCAATTTTAATACTGTCCTTTGGTTTTCAATATTTTGAAAATTGTATTTTAAACAAGTAGCAGTGTCATGCGTACAACATGTAATATTGTTTGGTTTGTATGGCGTGATATTCTCTCAATTTTTGCAACAGGAAGTAGTAGTACCACTAGAGAGATTAGAGTGGAGATGGAATATATTCTAGGGACACTTCACTGATTGCAGAAAAACCCCTTCTCGCTATTTATTATTATATTTACTCTATAGCGGTCAACGTTAAAACCGAAGGTGGTTCATTTCAGCTACTTCCGGTCTGAATAAAGAGTTACGGAAAAAATATCGTACCTATTCTTAGAACACTTTAATCGATTCCACGAAATCGTTTCTCGCTCTCTCTTATTGCCTTTTCTCTATGTAGATCAGTATTGAAACGGGAAGTTGTAGTGGATTTCTACTGTTTTCGGTTTTAGTGAAGACTCTACAAATCCTTAAATACAATACACGACCATTTTTACGATTACAACAGAATTTTTAATAAAATGTTTTAACAAGACTGCATTTGCATTTGCTACAGATTCTTTATCACAGCGAAATATATTACTGAAAGCACGATTATGATTTACATACGAAAAAGTATGTTAGTAATTACGTGAATTTGAAATGAAATAAAATCATAAATTTGACGTACGCAGGTTAAATGTATTCTTGAATCGATTAATCGATTGCAGAAAACCCGCTTCTCGGTATCTGCTACCGGTTCTCCTCTATAGTAATCGACGTTGAAACCGGAAATATTTGATCACCATTAAAGAACTCGATTCCTAACCTTTGACCCTCTGCATTCTGGCTAATATTCATCCTGATTCATCGGGTAGCTTTTGAAATTTTTTGTCTCCCGCACGGACGAACAGAGTATCATATATATATACAGGCACGTACCCAAGGCGTGGGTCCGGACCCCCCTCCCCTTCAAGACCAGAAACTAAAGAAAAATTAATGAAGGATGAAACGAAAAGAAACGAGAAATAGGAAGAATCAACATTAAAAATAAAAAGTGAAAAATAAAAATAATTTTTCATCATCGCTTCTTTGTAGGGTATCAAACATGTTATTTCAGAAATGGTTTTCAACTGCTCCTTTAACTTGTCATTTGGAACAGACAGTAGTTGACGGAATAATAGGAACAAAAAGTTATGTGGAAAGCAAGTTCTGTTAACATTTGACTCAACAGAGAAAGGAACGCAGATATTATATAATATTTTACATTATTGGATACGTACTCTTTTTTAAAATAGTTGAGGTCATAATAAAAGGAAAATTGTTATATACGAATAAACAGAAGAAGAAACGTAGACATTGTAAAATCTTTTAAAATCTTTTTAATATTCTTTTATTCGAGATTTCTTCATAGTTTGCTACTAAAATACTTACTAACATGTCCTCATTTTCTTGTCCTAACAAACCAATATGTGTTTCTAGTAAGATAGTTTAGATTGATGAAGCCCCTGGTGTGATAACCACAATATTTCATGTCACACGCCCCCCCCCCCCTCCCATTGCGAAATCCAGAAAATATATATATAGGTAGATAGATAGATAGATACAGGTACACAAATGAAAGTGACTGTTTTTATGACTAGATAACTCTTGAACCACCCCACAGATCGCGATCAAATTTTCAACACAGATGAGGTTCAGGCCTCGGACAGTTTTATTATTTCACTTTGGCGGTGCAATTTAAGGGAGGTGGAGGTGGGGAGATACATAAAAATGATCGAAAATGACCGATATCAGTGTCGAATCCATAGTTTTCCGGGTTGCTGAAATGAACAGTGATACTTCTGAAGTCGTTTCAATTCAAACTCAGCCCAGCAACTTGGAGAGAGGGATGATATATATATATATATATATATATATATATATATATATATATATATATAAATGATCGAAAATTACTGATATTAGTGTCGAGTCCATAGTTTTCGGGGTTGTTTAGACGAACAGCGACAGTAGCGATGCCGCAAAATGAAATGTATTCTCCCCGTGCGAAGAACAGGCATCCTGCTATATGTATAAATAATTAGTAAACCAAACTCCTTACAAATGAAACCATGCTTACTTTTTTAAAAGTACCTTTACGCAATGTGATTTTTGTTTACAATTTAAAATAACTTGTCCCACTAACATTAGATAACATCCACAATAGCATAATCGTGAGAGAAAACACTCCATAAACTATTATAATGATTCTCGAAGAACGGGAAGTACGTCAGATATGACAAAGGAAAAAAATATATAATTTTTTATCCTTATCGTGCGTATTTCCGGTCGTACTCTCTAACATGGTTCTTTCTCATTTTTAAACTCTGCTTTGTACCATCCAGTCAAATAATTTTTTCTATTGTTCTAACACGTAGAAATGTCCTCCAATTTTATCACTAACTCCTCAGCCTTTATCATACTTTGGTCCCTAACAAGGATGAGAAATGCTGACGGATGGATTTCACTTATATATATATATATATATATATATATATATATATATATATACAGTGGCGTATTTACGATTTTGTTTCAGGGGGGACTTTGCTAACTTTCGGGGAGGGCTTGGCCTGAAAATGTGAAAATTCTGCAAGATATTTCATATACTTTACTATAGTAAGTAAGATTTCGGGAGGGGCTTAAGCCCGGAAGCCCCCCCCTAAATACGCCACTGTATATATATATATATATATATATATATACGTAATTCTGCTGACTTCTGGTTGATCCAATATAGGTACTTTCTTTCCAGCAATGATCTATTCATACCTTAACCAAAACTGAAGACAACAAGTCAGTAGCGTAGCCAGGATGTGTGTTTGGGGGGGCAAGTGCTGTTATAGGTACATATAGAAAAAATACTAACAAAACATATATAAACATAAAAATATATAAAAAATTACAAACATCAAAGTACCAAAGTACATTGTCAGACCTCTTTGGGGGGGGCGGAGGCCCCTCTAGGCCCCCTTCCCTACGCCACTGCAACAAGTATAACCTTGAATTTGTTCTGTGATGCACCAACTGTTTTCTAACAACATATTTACATTCTGTATTTATGATACAAACATACCGGGATGTGTTGTAATTTCATATTAAAATGCAGACACGTTGTAAGCCTACAGTGTACAAATCGCTTATCGGTATATTTTGCAGAAACGTTGACAACTGAATAGTCATAACGTAAATGAAGCCCTTTAGTTAGAATGCTGTAACTATCTTATGATTTTATTAAAGCACTAAATATGTACGATCAGGTCGAAAAGGCTGGCGTACTAAGGGCTGATCCAGGACGGACTTCAGGGGAGGGGGGGGGGGTAAGTAACTGCTACTTAGAGCTATTTTTAAGAGCTCCAAACTCTGGGATGGGTTTTATTTATATATAAAATAAGAAAGTTTCCTCTTCTGGGAGAGGCGATCGCTCCCCCTCCCCCTGGATCCGAAGTATAAGGTTTAATAATTATTTACGTAGACTTCAAACCACACCGGAACTTCAATTCCACGCAGTTGACGGGTGAATGACTATTAAGCAAGATCGCACTATCTCAACTTCAAAGAACTGGATTGCAAGACTGCGGCACAGCTCTCCGAAAGCAAGCTCGAACGGAAATAGTTGTTGTTTTGCATAAGCTTTTCATCGCATTACCCATTACTTTCAGAATCTCACAAACGCACTGAACAATATCGGAAATTTAGAGAGTAAGATACACATAATTTAGAAATGCTATTAAATAAAACGATTGACAGTTCTGGATTTGTCTTTATGTATACACATTCTAAAAGCGCAGATCAACTGAATTCTAAATGTGGATCCTGAAACTTTTGCAGAATATTTACGTTCTTGGA
Source organism: Thermobia domestica (assembly GCF_964235325.1). NCBI lineage: Eukaryota > Metazoa > Arthropoda > Insecta > Zygentoma > Lepismatidae > Thermobia > Thermobia domestica. The sequence continues at coordinate 80,095,048 of NC_137463.1, forward strand.
AACAAAGTAGCTAATCTGGATGGACTAATCACTTTATAAAAATAAAAATGACTAGCTAATCACTTTATAAAAATAAAACGGTATACTTTCCAAAAATTGGCATATTCTGTTCTAAAATGTTTCGAAAATTAAGAAAAAGATGCATTATGAATAATCTTGATGGCGTAACTAAACTCAAGGTAGAACAAAGGTGTCCAAACTTTCAAGTCTGGCTCTCTGGTTCGAGTTCAAATCGAACGCAGTCTTAGAAGTATATAGGGACTTCTGAGCCCAAGTTCTTGGCGAGCACGACCGTTATTGAAGATACTGACCCTAAGCTTGCGCGACCCAATTCTAAAATCACCATCTCTAGGTGGGAAAGCTATTTTTGATTACATGTACACTAGGAAGTCGAAAATCCGAACTAATTGAGACCACAGGTAGTTCGGATTTTCAAAAATGACCAAGAAAATACCATTTGGTCTTAAATATATTGTACGGTATGCTTTTTTATCGATACAGTGGTTATACAGTACATACAGTAATTACAATACCGCACGTAAGGCTACTTACATTTAATGTTTTTGAAGAACCTGCTCGTACACTAAATTACACTGTTCTTGTAACTCACACTTAAAACTTAACTTGTATAGGCCTAAGGGAAAATAATAATAAAAAAAAAATGTATGGCAAACAACTACATATGAATGAGCTTTTGTAAAAACACTGACTTCACACAACGCCGACGGACAACCCTATTGTTTCTTTACCGCTAGCGCTAAGACAAAATGTAAAAAGCTTCTAGGGATCGCGTTTGGATTTTTGACGTTCGAAATAATAAAAACTAGCTCTCATCGTTGGTCTAGGGACTAGGTGCCACTTTGCTGCATAGGGCTTCGGATTCAATTCCCGAGGTCTTGACGTTTGAACGCATTATAAGGTTCGGATTCTATCTTACACTGGTAGGTTCACGTCTCATAGTCTCGACGATGAAAGGGACGTTAAGTTTCAATGCAATCAACAACTAATAAAGTATCTAATCTTCGCCTTTGAGATGTTTCTTTATTAAGCTTCAGTCTGCACTTCACGCTTACTTTTGCAGGGGTATATAAACTTCCAAGAACATAACATGCAATTTATATACAAATTTTCTACCTTTTTTCTACTTAGCAAACGCAATCATTTGCACCCACGAAAAGAAAGTCACTTACCAGTTATATCCATGGAGTTTGCATTAATTGTACGGACAAATAGAAGCGAAAATAAGTACAAAAATACTTTTCTAAGCTTTTACATCTATACAAAAGTAACAAACGAAAGAGCTTCATTGCAGTTAGAACTGTTGATGTACTTCCTTCACGCGCAAGTGACTGCTATTACATGTACCAGCCTTAACAATGAATACGAGAACACAAACTACTTCCGTTCACTAACAGCCTTACATGTTTGGATGTTATCATTGGCTGACAATCTAACTCTGGGTAAAAAAAAAAAATATGAAGCTGGAAAAAAAAAATACATACTAGCACAGCTCCTCGTTATCGAAATCACTACTCAAATTTCCTGTGATTACGTCATGAGAAAAGTATAATTTCATAGAGATGAGCCCATCGAACAAGTGTTACTGAATTGGGACTAGTTATCGGATTGAAATAAACCACAAAAGGAAACTCATCTTTTGTTTATTCTAATTATTTTTTTTAGAAAAAAGCCCATTGGGTTTTCAAGGATAAACAAGTAATGATGTATTGAAGTGTTGCTGATAAAAACATTTGATTTATGAGACGAGACACTAAGCTGAAATATTCCTTCTTCGCAGGTGCAATAGGTTTATGGAAATACACTTTCCTCTTCTTGGGATAAATATTTCAATGAGAATATAATGATAAAAATCAGCAACATCACCCTTTCTCATCTTCATCCCTTCTCACCCCTTCTGCCGGTGGGGGCTGAACCCGAAGTTTAAACGCCATCAGGTGTACCACTGTTTATCCCAGCGACCCCGAAAACTATGGATTGGACTGGGGATGGTCAATTCTGGAATTTTTACATTCCGGAATTCGAAAGGTAAAATCGAAAAATCCAGAATTTAGAAAATTCCAATTTCGGAAAAAACGAAATTCAGAACTTCCAGATTTTGAAAAAAATCCGGCCGGATTTCGAAAAAAAATCTGGAATTCAGATAAATTCCGAATTTTTGAAAAAGTGAAGTTTTTGATTCCGGAAACTTTTGGTCACCCGTAGATTGGACACCGACTAATTTTACGTTATCACCATTTCCCCGTCACTTCCATGCCGAAAATTGTAAATACAATATAAGATACTTGGGAGACATACGGTTGATATTAATGCCGAATATCATTTTAATTGGTTGAGTACCACACAGAAATTCATTTTTATTTATAAATGCATGAGTAAAATTGCAGCAATTTGTATGACCAGAGTTCACCCACGTCAGAAAACCAGAACCATGCTTTCTGTATTCCCTTCAGAAGAAATAAATTATTATACGACAGACTGTATGATTATTACTAACATCTTGTGTTTACGAAATATAAACAAAGCATCGAGAGCCATTATTGAGAAACGCTCTTTTTTTCTTTTTAATTACTGTATGTTGCTATTGCAAGTGCTAGTTCCAAATTAATAAAAGACAACAATTATGGAGATAGCTGACTGCAAGAATAACAATAATCAGATTTACAATACGCAAAATTAATTCGAAATCCCACTTGTTCTTATTTTTCCCCCCGCAAAAGTATAAGATCGTAAAAATCTTGAGATATCGAGATTTCTTACAATCATATTCTCATTCACCTTTATAATCAGTGATGATTTCAGAAGGTGGTCGGAGTTTAATTCCGTCGGGAGATACAAAATTATTCCCGGGGGCATATCTCTGATCGTGCTTAACGAGCGTTACCAGTACTTTCCCTGTACTATTTTCACACACAGTGTGTTTTAAGTCCTTCCGATAGAAATCATCACTGTTTAAAATCAATTCCACTCATAGGTCAGATTCTGTAAAATATATGCGACGCATGGATATAGATGGGCAAATTTCCAGTACTTATAAATAATGAACAGTGGTTTTGCTTCGCAATCCGGATGTCTCGTGTTTGAATTCAGTTTGCAACATATAATGATTTAGAATTTTCCAGTTATTTTTTCTCAATTCCAGCAGGCGAAAGCAGGAAAAATCCCTTTAATATAGAATCTGGCCGACTTCCTTCGATCCCCTTTCCCGTTGTTATTGTTGACTGGTAAGGAATCTAGTGTAAATTGACTTGACAGGATCATGTGAATTTTGTTAGGTAAATAATTTGTCAGTCTCTGGATTATAGCACAATCAAAAGCCTCAGACTAAGGACTCGAGCGTGATTCGATTCCCACGTCCTCAGAATTCTACAAAACTTCATTTCCACTATTTTAAAACTAACTGTAGAACGGGGGAGGAGCGGGAAGCAGCTCTTAATAAATACTTCGAGTATAACTCAACCACAATGACTTGATAGGTAGCAGAGTTGGAAAGCAAAGTTAAAAACACCGTAAAGAACAGTTATAATCTCACGCAGAAAACATTAGCTAGAAACAATTTATTGCAGATGAACTGTTGTAAGTAGATACCACTGCAATGTTGGATCAGATTACACATTCACGGTTAGCAATCTCCTACTAGCTAGTAACTAAAGAAATACACTAATTGAATTCATAAACTTATTGATAGTTTTTCGATTAATCAAACAAGGGGTATGGATGTATATCAGTGGAAGTTCCGAAGGAAAAGTCTCATTTTACAGAAATGTCCAGGGCCGTACTGGCCAGGCGAGAAAGCAGGAAACTTCCCGGTGGGCCCTGGACGGTGAAATTTTTAGTGAGCCATCCGCCCTGTATCGTAAGTAGCGGTAGACCTATATGTACAAAAAGGCACTCCACGCACTCCTTGCATTCGGAAGTAACGGAACGGAGGACGATAACACGTTGAGTACCGGCAATACAGTCAGCTAATCCCAGACCAGCATTGCTAGATCATGATGTTGCGAAAATAGACTTTCACATTTTTCGTAATTCAACCCTTGAAGGGTTGACTCTATAAAGATTTCTCACTCTGTTTTATAGTTTTTTTTCTTTTTCTTTTTTTTTTTTTTTTAAATATTGAAGTATTCAACTAAATTGAAATCTCAAATGTTGCCATAACTTGAAACTAAATAATAACTTACATTTTATAGCACCATTGTTTTCCATATAGAAAATGTACAGGGCCAGATTAAGACGATTGGGGGCCCATCAAAAACTTTTATGATGGGCCCCCTTTCAACATGTTCAAAAGAGCCCATGAATTATATAGGAGAGATTCATGTCATATTTTTTAAACTTTTATGATGAAAATATTTTCAGTAATTTTTCAAATTTTCGGGACTGCTTTCGTCACGGTCCTGTAGCAAAATTGAGAACTCAACTCATTTTTTCTTTTTCTAAAAAAGAGGAAAATACTTATATCTTTAGAGGAAAATCGCAGAATCAATCACTATGTTGCAGGTAAGTAGCATATTAAATGTTATATTTTAAAATGTGTGTTAAGGGCCCTATAAGGGCCTTGTACAGCTGTAAATTTAACTCAGTTTTCTTTCCGTTTCGCCAATAATGCTTAAAGGAAATAAATAAAATTCATTCATTCGTACCTTACTTTAAAAGGATCTACCTACGTGTGGGTTTTCATAAGGACTGTGTGGTTCAGTGTGAAATAAGTCCTTTCTGGGTCCATGGTCTTGGCTAGTGCAAAAGAGGCCCGTATCCACGAAGGGAGGGATAGGGGACCTCTCCCTAAATTTTTACTGGCCTCCCCTAAAATTTTCACGGTAGGCTTGCAAATGAGCTGTAATATGGTGATGAACTATAATATGATTGGATCGGGCCCCTCCTACATTTTGGGGCTGGTTACGAATCTGGTGCGAAATAAGTACAATATACTATACATTTGCTTTGAGTTGTGCGTACTGCCAGTACGCAGTACGTACATGTTGGGGGAGGGGGCAGTGCATACATGTGCATGGGCCCCTAGAAAGTACCTTCCAGTTGGCCCCTGGGTTGCAGTATGGCCCTAGATTTAGCTTCGTCTTCGACATCACAGATACATTGGAATATTCAGAATCATTACATTCACACTCCTCTTCCTCCAGAACATAATCTGACGAATTATAGCCATCCTTTTCCTCCATATTATACTGCTTTGTGACACAAAGTACTCAAGAAAAAACAAACATACGTCTCATAAATAGCAGGGGTTCCTGTCTCATCAACAGATCGCCTAACAATCGTGCTATGCTTATTGCATCTCGTGCTCTAATGATGTCATAGCAACAAGTAGACTTCGGTCCTCCCAGACCAAAATCATTCGTACATTTTCGTAACTATTACCATGCAAGAATATTTCCTCTTCAGCCGTTGGAACCAGCTACGGCTGGTAGTCAAGCGGTTAAAGTAAAAAATTTTAGTTGGCGCAATTTGCCATAAATTATTTATTTTTGTGCTACGTTTGTGCAAAATTATAACATAATAGTTATGTGTGAACTAAAGACATAGAACATTCCTTGGCTTGTGCATAATAGGTATTTTCAATTTCACAGAGGAGGACCAACTACTGTATCTTGTAGTACCCCTTGCTGAAAATATTTTAGTTTTAAAGAAACTTTTTTTTTTTTAATTGTAACTATTACTGAACTGGAATAAATTGTAACTTACAAGTTTTGTGTGAAAAAATCCATCTCTGTTTCAAATACTTCACCCTCGAATATAAATCCGTTAACTTACCCTCAAGACTAAATTATTTCTTATTGATTTTTGACCTGAAATGATGTGTGCCATATTGTAGAGTTATTATTGTATTTATTTGTAAAATACGAACAAAATCACCTGAGTAATTCCTGAAAATGTCGTCTGTTGTCTGAAAGAAGTGGACCAAAAATACTCCTTGTGAATATTTTCAGAAGAAACAACTTACACCATCTAGGTTGTTTATGAAATATGAACAAAAATCGGCTGAGCAGGTTTTGGGAAAATTGTCCGAAAAAACTTACTTCAAGAATAAATTATCCCTTCAAGATATCTTCAGAAGAAATTGCTTACACTACATTATACGGTTGTTAAAAGAAATATTTATTTCTGAAATGTGAACCAAAGGGACTTAAAAATTTTGATACTTGAGAAAGAGTTTACCTGAGAGTGAAGTACCAACTGTGGGTCTTTCTACAAGAACATTATAAGATTGTTAATATTTGTTTATAAAATATGAACAAAATCAGCTGAGCCATTTTTGGGAAATAAAACTCACCCCCACGAGTAAATTACTCCTTATGGACTTTTTGATGATATACAGTTTATACAACATTATAGCATTGTTAACGAAACATTTACACAGATTGTTATAGAAATAACAAACACCTCGAGTTAGAAACATGCCAGATATCTGGTTTTCAATAGTCAGGCGGCTACCGCAGAGCTGTTGGTGCTGGTATGTTAGATAAGAACTCTGTACTACGTAAGGAGCAGCATAACAGCAGGATGCAGTAAACTGAAGAGACTGTGATTGGGGACGACCTCTGATTTCCAAAGAAAGTAAGACGGTAGCGCTTGATTATGTGGTGCGAGTGTCATGAAAGTGGCATGTAGGATGTGTCAAAAGGGAAAGTATCCTACGTGATAACGGGCTACAAAACTCGCAGTAAAACCATATCGGCAAAGAGGAAGAGTGGTCGGAATAAAACTTACAGTGCCAGGTCCTGCATAGTATTACAAGCGTATCTGTCACTCAAACAGGGCAGTGCGAAGACACAGAGAATGAAGGCAAGAGAGTAGCATGATGTAAGCGCACCAAATGCGCAGGGACGGGTTATACTCGTGGTTACAGATACTTACAACACTTTAGACAAGTTCATATTAAGTGTCGGTGTTGTAGAGGTGTTGTAGGTGAGGTGTTGTAGAATGCTCTTCTTATGGAGGAAAATATAGTGATCACGTTTATATCATCTGCGTTATTTCTATCTCATTACTCTAATTACAGACATACTATTGCATGTTCCCTGTATTTAATGAATTTCTTAGTTATTATTCTTTCTTTCTAAAGTAATATATTTTACTCTTAAATTACCACTTGTATGCTGCACTACTCTCAATGTGCACCATAGTAAATGTTTTTACTTATTAAATAATCAGATAGTTTTATTTGTAATTTTGTTTATGCTGAGCGCGCTCCTTTTAAAAAACTTGAGTTTGTGAGTGAGCTAACTTACGTTTTACACTCTGAGTTTGAGCTGAGCTAAGCTCGCTTCACACGTGAGCGTTTACAACTCTAATTCGGAGTGACAATCCGCTTTATTGCTCAGTGGAACCTGTCACTGAGGGTCTTCTTCCGACCAGCATTTCTCTTCACCTATGTGGTGTTGCCGTGAATTTTGTAGGCTGTCATTATCTTGGACACACCCAAACACACTTGTTACTTTTGGCACGCTAGCACCCCATACTCGAGTGCTAATAACATGCCCACTTTGAAATTAGACAGGTTGCCCATTTTACACTATCACCTCCTGCTCAAGTCGCTTTACACTGCCGTCTTACTGCTTCCGTGAGCTACGGTGTTTCCCTTAACACAAAATCACCAACATCTGAGCCCTGTGGTCGCCGCCTGACTGTTATCAACTCAGACATTTAACTTTGGTGAGGTGACTTTGTTCATTTTCCTGATGCAAAACACTTTTTCAACTTTTTAAAATACAATAACCAAAATGCCATTTATTTTGAGATTATCGATAAATCTGAAGTCAGGAAGACTGATATACTATGTACCCTAAATCATAAATAAGAACATTCATAATAATGATATATATATATATATATATATATATATATATATATATATATATATATATATATAACGTATAATATTTTTCACATTTCACAAAAGAAAGAAACATGAAGACGACCGGAACTTCATTAGTTAAAGAGGACTAAGAAATTTGTACAGTGTGCTTACAGTGCTCATATGAAATACTGTGTTAAATTAACATAAGTGTTAGCAATACCTAAATAGGACGCATCATCATCTGAAGGAACAAGAGGAAAAAATAGCCGAAACTTTTGCTGTCCACTGAACTGATAAAGACAAATTAAATGACTGAATGCCATCGATGCTGAACTAAACCACGTACAAACACATTTACAGAAACACTTTCTTTCTACAAAGTTACCTAAAGACCTGTGTTAGTGGAACGTGGACAAAATACTGGTCCTGATAAGATATGTATATAACAGTCAAGAATATCTACATACATGTTACAACGAGAAAGCAGTTAAGCAACATTACCAGAATTATGATAAAGCACACCATGAAACAACGTTTCCTGATAATTTAGTGTGAACGAACTGGATTTGGGTTAAGCGTAGATACATTAAAAGAAAGAAAATTTTGCACAACTATTAAAACAACACAAAAATTGGAAAGAATTTCAGTAAGTGGTATAGTTAAAGAACGAAAATTGTAAAAATGGGTTCAAGGACTAAATCCTGCCTCCTCTTTCTCTGCATATAACTTACAGGAGTTTTATATGTATATAGATTTTGATAACTTGCAATCTTAATAAAGTTTTACCACTATCAAGAATTCTTAAGTTAATTTTCGTTCCTTTTAAAGAACAATTTTTGAATTTAATTTTCAACATATTTTATCGTATATTAAAGTTGCTGGTATCTTCGAACTTCTCCGCAGTCTATCAACTTTATTACTATGTTTTTAATATTAAAATCGCTTCTAAAAATTATTACAAAACATATATTCACATGGTTATTATATAAATGGAACCATCTGAGCATAAATCGCACTGGAATTCTGATATTGATTTTCTTGAAGACTAAGTAAGCAAATTTTGCCTGATCCGCAACACCGCAAACACTATCATTTACGATTAGATAGAGAAAAACTAATAATTTTCCGTAGAGGTCCAACGCTCTCCTTTTTATTTTTTAAATACAGTATAATCTTACAGTCTAACTCTAAATACTTATTATGAATCTAACTTTATGTATTTGGAGTACAATACTACATTAGTACCAAAAACAGGCAAGTATATATATCATAGTCTGGCCTAAAGATAATTATCTTTTTATACTTTTCATATCTCCTTTTTGAATCTGCACTGGTTCTCTGAAGTGTTCTTCATATCTTCCGTGAGCAACTCGAATGCTTGCTAATATCGATGAAGTAATACGAATTCTGTGAAACCTTCGCAAAATGGATTTTCTCTGGCTCTTCTGTGAAATATAGGAATTTCCCTGACTTTCGACATATTTTGAAGCACTTCCCTGATTCACTTTAATTTCCCTGACTTTCAAAGTCAATGTGAACCCTACTGAAGACGATGCAACTTGCCTGATTAATACGCCATGACAATACCATAACCCTGAAGGAGAGCTTTGATTTGTCTTGGACTTGATGCATATACAGTTAGTAATGAATAGTTTCAAGAGCAATATTGTATCATTCTTCATGCAGCGCACCGCTGAGTTCCATTCATAAGGATGGAGCAGGATATTTACTCTGAAATCTTGAGTTTTTGAAGTCTGGGTATTGAGCGGGCCAGGGAAGGTTTTGTAGTTCCTCCCTACGTTCATGACGCCTCAATAGCTCCAGCAGTGTAAGTTTGCGTACTGCCATCTTGGAAATAGGATCATTGGCCGGAAACAACATCTGGACCATAGGATGCACCTGGTCACCTAAAATGTCCACATAATCCCTGGCAGTAATACATCCTACATCCTGTCAGCGTAACCATAGGACCCATAAAATACAAGGAACAAAGCCGCCGCCATGTTTCACGGTAGGAAGAAGAGTTTAGAGCATAAGCTTCAAGATTTATCGATCATATTACGCGTTGCCGATCATCGGCGGTTCAATTTACATGTTCTCACCATCATTTCCTTCGCTCTAAAGCATTGTTGGCGGTGAGCAGCTGTTTGGAAATTTTACTAGAGCAAGGATATTCAGGTTATGCAACTCGCACCGAGCTATGATTGTCACAACAGACTGTTCCAGGTGTTGAACCCTGCCGTGGCCGGTCCCAAGCCCATGCTGAGAAAGGGGGAGGGACCCTCGTGTTTTGCCCGCTCTCGCATCCTTTTCCGGGAGCGGATGCTGCACTGGGGAGATAGGGTGACACTGCTGCCTAGCTCGCTGCCGGTACTTTAACTAACATATGGCAGTGTGTGCATTGCAGTGTCAACAACCTACCGGCGGAGGTGAGCCCTTGGGTATCCTCTGAAATGGGCGACTAACTCGTGCCATTGGATCTGGGAAAGTACGTGTGACCCCACCACGTCCTCAGTGGGGTAGGTAGTCTCGGCTGTCGTACCTACCGGCGAGGGTGAGCCTTCGGGTATCCCCCGAAATGGGCAACTAAGCCGTCCCCTGGGTCCGGGAGATAAGGCTGCGTGGTACCCCAACACGCTAAAAAGAGTGGGTAGCTGGTGTGTCCAAGGGTGTGGGCGGATCCAGCGCCCTACCGGGAGGATGATGTAGGTACTGCCCTCAAAGAGAGTGTAATGCGTTCTCTTGGGTCCGGGATGGGATACTTAGTATCCTAACGCATACTCGTACCTCAGGAGCGCTGAGGAAGTGGGTCAGTCCTTCGTCCCAGTAGTGTGAGCTGGGTGTAGGAGCCACGACCCTACCAGGGGAGCCGCCGCTCCCAAATGGCCGTTGTTTTTAAAGGTAGACAGTCTACATCAGCCATTGGGTCTGGTAATATACGGTGTACCTCTACCGTAATCAGAGGTAGTTCCGTATTGTTTGAACGGCCCTACCGAAGGAAGGGTGTGGGTGTCCCTTCTAATGGTGGCTTGCACGTACCATTGGGATTCGGACAAGTAGCCTAGCTACAACGTGTACGTGGTACCTAAACACGTTAAAGATAGGTAACCCCGTATAGTTTGGGCGGGCCTACCAGGGGAGACACGGCTCCCAAATGACAATGTCTGCCTTGAGCAAACGGTTTACATCAGTCATTGGCTCTGGTAATGTACGGTGTACCTCTACCGTAATTAGAGGAAGTCTCGTATTGTTTGGACGACCCTACCTGGGGGGAGTGTCAGATTCCTGACTGCGGGGGACCGAACGGAGGTGGGTGAGGGGCCAATCCAAGGAATCTAGGTAACGGTTCTGATCCTGCTAAAGGGAGGAAACTCTGTAGGATATGGGCCGGCACCAAACTCAAATAGTGACTTAACACGTACCATTGGGTCCGGGATGAGATACGGGAATATCTCGAGGTGTGCGTGGTACCTCTACATGACAAGGCGGTTGCCAGTTGAACGATAGAGGTAGGCAGGGCCGGGATTGAACAAGTCCCCTCGGGCATTGCCTGGGGCCCCGGATTTGGGTTGGACTCTGCCGGGCTGTGGTCATACCGTGGAATTCGGTAGCTTGTGGGAGCCAATCCCAGGAATCTGGGTAACGGTGAACACGGGCGGGAGGTGAGTTTGCCTTATAACGCTCGGGCGCCATGCCTGCAGAGCATGGTAGGACTGGCTCGCTAGCAGTCTGCCTCAACCAGTAAGTCTACTGGTAGGCACTCAGGACTTCGGTCTGGCCGCGCAGTGGGCGTATCCCACTCCCTCACTGAATGGGGGTTATTTCGCTTAGGCGAGTCAGAATTAGGGGACAAATTCTGACGGTGCACATTGTGCACGAGCAATCAATAGCGTATTGAGCAACTACGGGCGGGGTGCGACACATTTTAGCGGTACCCGTCCATTAAATAGACCGAACGGTCGCGGGCGTGCTCCCCATACATGCAACTAAGCGTGGAACAGTAGACCACTAGCATCAACGTGTTCCAGATGTTGGTTGAGTTACACAGTCATTTCTCCTGCATTCACTCTATGGACATGGTGACAATCTTCTTCAACGCTTGACAATCTGTCACTAAAGGTTCTTTTCCGTCTACTATTTTTGTTTTGTTGATGTTCTGTAGGCTAGTACCTCGCGACAAATCTAACACACTGGCCACCTTACATACACTTGCGCCAACTAATTGTGTCCCACAATTTGGTGCATCACTACCATCTGCCCGCTTTAACCACGCCCCTGTTCTACCCCGGCTGATGTACTCCTGACGATTGTCTAACACATTGCTAACAACGGCCAAGCGCTGTGCACGCACTCTCAATGTTTCCATCTCACATATCATACATGTTTCCATTATTTTGATAAACATTTGTATATCAACTTCTGAAATGATCACAGCACAGTACGTACGTGATTGATATGATCTCCCTATTTCTCCAAAACATAAAGAGCTGTATTTCCATGAAGATTAGGAAAGCCGGGAGGACTTTGATAATTGAAAATTTACGAAACTTAATCAAGATGAAGCGTCCTTTGCTCTTGCTCTTTATATTCATCATTTCTATGAGATGTTCCATTGATTCTTTGCAATTTTCACAAGTATCTTACTAAATACCAACCTAATCACTAAATTAATGATTCTTTAAAAGAATTTTTATCTCCAAAAAGTACTTGCAGTATGTCATTAACAGGCGACAATTTCAAGTTGCAAACGAATACATCTTAGTTGGTCTCGGCAATGGGATAAAATGATCAGCTTTAGTATCATTTAAACAAACTATTTTCAAACAATTTTACAAGCACTATCAAATGTCACCAGACAGTAGATCAGTAAAAGTTTGAAGAATAAAGTGGCAATATGAAAAACTGGCTGTCTCGTATCTCAATCGTATAGCGACTGGTCAGCAAGCGGTTCGAGTCTCTACCAATTACGCGGCAAGATTTTACTGTCTGACAATTTTCTGGGTATTAGCGTAATGGAAGTTTGAATATAGACCGTTATATAATATACTGCTTATATTATTTTTACACTTAAAACATTTTTACTATTATGCATTTTTTTCTGATTATTATTAAAAGTACAAACCCAGGAAATACTTTTTGCTTCAAAATAGACTTAATATATCTTATCTTATCCTGTAAGTTGGTCACCTACTAAGTTTACAGGTCACAGCGGACTAATGATGGCTAACACAGAGTTTTCAATGTTGAATTTATCAAGAGTTGAGGATTAACCTTAGGTTGGGATTG